>NW_025742016.1:0-2650 GCF_021292245.1 Micropterus dolomieu | reverse complement strand
TGAGCCAGGTGACCCGGAAGTAAGAGTATAGATACTAAAACAAAAGCCAATCTTTTAGAACGGTCAATATGTAAAATTATGCAGCACTAACGTTATACAAGGGTGATGTTAGGTGAAATTAAATACATAAATAAAATAAATACACCTGGACCGAGAGAAATACGTTAGCAACAGCTGTTGATTGCATGCACTATAATATTGTGCATTTATTCATGTAAACAGCAAGAGTCACGTTTTTTAAACACATTATTTGGTGCAGTACAGATGGTAGGCTAATATAGGTTAACCTAAGAAATAATTGTGTGTTTAGAGTTGTTACTGTTACGCTATGTTTTTAATATTAAATTTATATTTTATGTGGTTTCCACCGTAATGAACCAGCTGTTCCCCCTTTCTACCAACAGGTGGCAGTATTTAAATGAAGGCCTGTACTGTGTCTTTATTAAACGTTTTGAATCCAGATTACTGATATAGATGGATTTATTGTTGTTTGTGATATTTATGTTTTATTTGCAGCTTAGTTATGATCTTCATCATTCACCCTCAGCCCAGAGTTAAACCTGCATGCCCTTCTGTTCTAACCTGGTTCTAACACTGCTGTCAGCATCTGACCAAAAGAATGATTTACCAGTGTGCTTTATACTGTGTGAATCTTTCTTCATACATGCGTTCAAAGGCATTGAATGTACAATCTATGGCTGCAGAATATTGACTGTGAAGCCATGAGGTAAAAACATTTTACGAGTTCCTCAAAAGAAAGTCCAAAACCATAATTACATTATTAAAAACAGGCTGTCAACACAGAGAATGTCTTCTCAGGACGTCAGTCAGGCCTCTGAGGCCACATTTAAAATGTTCTGGCTGATATTGTACAACTGTATGCTAACAAATACAAACAAAAAACAAAGTTAAAATTCAACTTGAACTTCAAAATTGAACTTTGACCTGAACAAGCAGTTCTTCCCTCCTATGTTTTATGAGAGCAGCTCCTCCCCCTACGAGTAAAAACAAATTGGCATTTATGTATATATTATTCAAACAACACATAGGCCTAGATGAGGAAAACCTTTAAAAGTTGAAGCTAACTGTGCAGAAAGCTGCCAGCCAGAACATTTTAAATATGGCCTCACACACCTGACTGACGCCCTGAGAAGACATTCTCAGCATTGGCAGCCTTTTCTTTTATAATTTCATTATGTTTTTGGACTTTGTACAGGCCTGCTGCTCTTGAGAACCTCATAAGATAAATGTTGTATGGAAAAACTTGTATGGATTGTCTTCACTTGCATGACGCACAGGACATTTCTGATGTGAGTTTGTTGTCAGAGCTGCTGAGAAGCTGACAGCAGTGTTAGAACCAGGTTAGAACAGAAGGGCATGCAGGTTTAACTCTGGGCTGAGGGTGAATGATGAAGATGATAATTAGACTAGAGGGATGCAAACCAATTGAAATGAACAACAATAAATCCATCTATATCAGTAATCTGGATTCAAAACGTTTAATAAAGACACAGTACCTTCATTTAAATACTGCCACCTGCTGGTAGAAAGGGGGAACAGCTTGGTTCATTACGGTGGAAAACACATTAAATATTTATTTAATATTAAAAACATAGCGCTGACAGTAACAACTCTAAACACACAATCATTTCTTAGGTTAACCTATATTAGCCTACCATCTGTACTGCTCCAAACAATGCACTTAGAAAAACTGTTTCTGTTACTCATTTCATTTTTGGTGCAACATCACAGTGACAAAAAAAACAACAGCCCAAAGGTTACGCCTAAAAGTCTATCTGTCATAGAAATAATTTAGATTTTTTGGTTTGTTTATCTAACTAAGTAGATTAGTGGAATCCAAACAGTGAGAGAGGAAGATCTAAAAATTCCCAGAAATAACAAAATACAGAGGTTGACAGAGAGCAATAGATATAAGAGGAAAAATAATTGAATAATAATAAATGTAGCAGAGAGTAAATGGGTTAAAATCACAGACTGTTAAACTCATCACATGCTGATCACATAATGTATTTACGTGCTTCAGGCTGCTGAGGCAGAAGAACCGCAGCCTTTATATTTACACTGCAAAATTTTTCGTTGTGAATTTACAATAAATAATTGGATACATTTTGCATGATTTTCACAGTAAGGATTACAGCAATATACTGTGAAATATACTCACAGCAATTTACTGTAATTTTATATCTGTGATATTACAATGCATTGTTGTAAAAGCACAACTGTATACTGTAACTTCACAGCTTCAATGACAAAGGAATTATTGTGATATTACAGTACATTACTGGGGAATAACAATCTTTTGCTGTACATCATTACAACAAGGCCCTGTACTTTTACAGTGTGTACTGTGAAAGTAATGTACAAGTTGACAATAATTTACTGTGAATTTACAATGTATACTGTGGAAGTCATGCTAAAATTGTCCAGTAACGTACTGTAAAAGTAATGCAGATGAAGCATCCATTTACTGTGAATTTACAATCTGTAACGGTGGGAGACAGAACGGACCCAAACGCAACGCTGAGGGTTGAAAAAGAGGTTTATTGAGGAAAAGCAGGTTCGAGGCGAGGGCAGGTGGAAGGAGGGGGAGAGGCAGACGAGGACTCGGGGAACCGAGAAGCTGGAGGAA
>NW_025742015.1:478-2968 GCF_021292245.1 Micropterus dolomieu | reverse complement strand
ACACACCGACTCAACATTAATCTTAGTGACCTCCGATTGGCGTAACCGGGAGTCATTACCGCCGACGTGAATAACAATCTTACTGTATTTACGTTTATCCTTAGCCAGCAGTTTCAAATAAGACTCAATGTCGCCCGCTCTGGCCCCAGGGATGCACTTAACTATGGCCGCTGGCTTCGCTAACTTCACGTTTCTCAAAATGGAGCTGCCAATGATCAGAGTTGGTTTCTCAGCGGGTGTGTCGCTAAGTGGGGAAAATCTGTTAGAGACGTGAACAGGTTGATGATGCCCCGTGGACTTTGAATGCTTACGACTATTCCTCCTTCGGACAGTCACCCAGCCACCCCTTCCTGGCTGCACAGGAGATGCGGGGGGACGGCTACCAGAGGCTAACTCAGGCCGTTCCACACCGACTACCGGGGACTGGCTAGCTACAGTAGCTAAAGACTGATCTACCAAGGCACGGAGCCGGACTTCTAAATCAGTGAGCCTCGCCTCCATGTCTATAAATAAACTACACTTATTACACGTACCATTACCGCTAAAGGAGGCAGAGGAGTAACTGAACATCTGACACACCGAGCAGGAGAAAGTAGGAGAGAGAGAGGGAGAAGGAGAAGCCATCGCTAGCTGCTAAGCTAAAGTCGCTAACGGCTAAGCTAAATTACTGTAGCGTCAGTTACCAAAACTTTAGAACTATGAGATTGAACAGCAGTCACTAAAAGATGGAAAGAAGTGTGAGTGCTTAGGCAAAATTACTGTAAAGAATAAGTGTTTATCGGACAGTTGGCTGCTGTAATCTAACAAATGTAACTGGTATTTAGCGAGAGCAGCACAACACGGTACCAACACACAAGCACCGGAAACGGAAATGAGTCGACACGCTTACTGCAGTATGTCAGCAACCTCGTCAATGGTTTATAAATGATGAATTCCGTATTTACTAATACTTCACTAATGCTTTACAGTGTGTAGTTATTATAAAGTGCTATATTTCTTTGTTTCTGTTGGTTTCAATGTGTTTTCACAAATAATGTCTGATCACTGATATTGATCCTTCAGAACACACACACACACACACACACACACACACACACACACACACACACACAGACTGGCCTGAGATCAGCTGCATGTTATTGATCTGTGTTGACATGAATAGGTGTATGAATGTTGTGCTGACATTTGGATGATGTCTGTAGAAGGCTGACATTATGATGATCCACAATAACACAATGACAAAGTCCCTCTACTCATTTTAGGGAAAAGCTCATTGATTAGGACATAGTAATGTTGAGCTCCACATTTAAAACCTGAACACATCTGATTGGATTAGAAATGGATTTTTGTCTCCATCATTTATTCTTTATTCAGATTGAGGCACTGCAGTTTGTCAGAGATCAGCTGTGCTTCTCTGGCCTCAGCTCTGAAGTCCAACCCCTCCCATCTGAGAGAGCTGCAGCTGAGTGACAAAGAGCTACAGGATTCAGGAGTGAAGCTGCTGTGTGGTTTTCTGGAGGATCCACACTGCAGACTGGAGACTCTGAGGTCAGTTCACTGAGTCTCTGTTACTTTTGTAGATCTGATATGTTTAATTAACAGTTGATTGATGTTTGGTAAGTGCACCAACAAACTGGGCGAGCTGGTGAGGAAGGCCGGCTCGGTGGTGGGGATGGAAGTGGACAGTGTGGAGGCAGTGACTGAGAGGAGGATGAGAGGGAAGCTGAAAACCATCATGGACAACCCCTCTCATCCTCTCTATGCTGAGCTGAGGCAGCTCAGGAGCTCCTTCAGCCACAGACTCATCCAGCCCCGAGCCTCAAAGAGCTTTGGAGGCTCATTTGTGCCGTCAGCCATCAGGCTCCACAAGGGGTGTGGAAAATAATTGATCTTTAGATGCATCGTGATGCGGACTTGGACGATTCTGAATCCATTGCCAAATGTCAATAATGGATTATATAGAGGTTAACTGATAACGTAATGTTGAAGGAACGAAAAAGGCATGTATAACATGTATAATCATAAATACTCTAATAAAAATACCTCTGAAGGTACTACATGTGCTTACACATCCAAAAGTACCTCCAGAGATTAGTTTGAAACCAGGACACAACAAAATACTGTTGAACAGTTCACAACATCCTCCGACTGCTTTTAACCTACAGTATTAGGTTTTAACCCGCCCATTTAAGCTAGGATCACGCTGCACTTTTAGCTCTCTGCTAAAGGTTACAAACTTTACTCACCGGAGTTTCCAGGAATCAAAAAAACGCCTTCAGCAAATGGCGGCTTTCAGAAATCTGGAGTGATGGTGTTTTTACACTTAAGACCTGCTTCTGGGCCCGTGGGATCTCGTTTTTCCAACTGCGTCTTAGCCGCTTCTCTCTGTTCTTCCTCGGTGCGGTCTGGCGCTAAAGTGAGTGCACACTGTTGGAACTACTGGATGCGCCGAGGGTCAGGGGAGGGGGGGGGAGAGGGGGGGGGGGGGGG
>NW_025742015.1:0-458 GCF_021292245.1 Micropterus dolomieu | reverse complement strand
TTAAGACCTGCTTCTGGGCCCGTGGGATCTCGTTTTTCCAACTGCGTCTTAGCCGCTTCTCTCTGTTCTTCCTCGGTGCGGTCTGGCGCTAAAGTGAGTGCACACTGTTGGAACTACTGGATGCGCCGAGGGTCAAAATAGAGCTGCTTTAAGGCCCATATTTTTTATGTGAGCTACAGTCTATGATAAGGAGACACGGTTGAGATGGGCAGTTTAACCAGAAACCGTACTTTCACCTGTTTCCTGTGTTCAATTCAATTCAATTTTATTTATATTGCGCCAAATCACAACAACAGTTATCTCACAGCGCTTTTCATAAAAGAGCAGGTCTAGACCGTACTCTGTGATGATATTTAAAGAAGCCCAACAGTTCCCACCAAGAGCAGCACTAGGAGACAGAGGCAAGGAAAAACTTCCTTTAAGAGGCAGAAACCTTGAGCAGAACCATGGCTCAGGGT
>NW_025742014.1:0-6631 GCF_021292245.1 Micropterus dolomieu | reverse complement strand
ACGGAGAACCCCGGAGAATCCCTAGCAAAAAGCCAGGATCGGGCAGCTAGCGTGGGACCCGTGCAACAGGCCAAAAGCAGGCTGTCGACAAGCAGTAAGACTTAACACACGTTCTGTGATCAGATGTCTATTTCAACCCCTAAAATTATAGCATTAGTTTACTTTCATTAGCTCTTCTATGCCGTATGAGTCAAATGCTTCCCACAACCGAACCTCCAGGCTCATTGTTCAGCAAATGTTTATGTTCCCTGTATCCAACCATCCTTTTATCACCTTAGTTAGAGAATAAATTCACTGTAATATAATCAAGAGCTGTGTGTTGCCTATTTCTAGTTCCTGCCAAGAGAATTGACCCTTTAGATATGAGACTGACTGACTGATTTAAGATAATTGAGCAATTATTAACTAACTGATCACTAGTAATAATTGTATAATTATTAAACTACCTAGAGGTCCGGAGACTCTAGGATTATAACAACTCCGGTGGTGCCCTGAAACGAGGAATAAATTTTGATTTTATGAATCTTAAAAATTCATAATTGGGTATCAATTCTCATAAATTTATTAAATTACATGACTAAAATTTAGGTCTGCTACAAAGTTTACATGGAGGATACTAATGAATCATATGATGCATTTTTAGATATATTCTTGACATTCTATGACATTGTCCGTTGAAAGAAACTAGAGAAAATTTCAAAAGGCTGGAGAGCCATGGTTAACAAGCTTTATAGAGAATTTATCAAAAACCGAACAAAGGAAAAGAAGGAAAAGTACAAAAAATATAAAAACACATTGACAATTGTTATGAGATTGCAAAAACATATTGTTATGATCGGTTGTTGCAAAACAAAAAATTTTAATTAAGGCTACTTGGGCTGTACTTAATGACATGATTGGAAATTGCAGTAAAAAGGATTTTCCAGCATATTTTGTTAAAAAGGATAGTACAAATTTTAAATTTTACTTAAAATATCGAGGAAATAGTTCATTAATTTTATGATTTTTTTGTTAATGTAGGGCCAAACTTTGCAAAGAAAATTAACCTTCCAAGAGATGAGGGTAAAAATTTTAATTTTGCTATTCAAAACAGTAATTCGATGTTCCTTGGTGGAGTTTGTGAGAGTGATGTATTAGAAGTGGTTAGAAAGTATAACAACAGAACATAAAACATAATAATTAAGCATTACAATTTACATTGAAATATATTTAGTTTTGTTATCTTTTTTTCTCTTCTTTTGTTTCTTTCGTATTGCTGGTATTCTGCATTTTAGTGTATAGGATAGGCAAATATCAGCCTTAGGCTTCAGCCTATTCCTTTTTCAGCTGTAAATGTTGTGAGTAATTTTATGTGAATGGATTGGTGTAAGCAAATATAAGATTTTTGTTAATTGCATATTCACACAAAATGTCATTCTTTGTATTTTGTAAACCGAAATAAACCATCCATTCATTCATAATGCATGTTACTAACTCAATTTCTACCCTTTCCTGTAGTCTTGTGCTTTTTTGTCCCTCTCTGTCTCCTCTTATAACTTTCTGCAGGTGTTTCTGGCTCTGGAGCTGTGGTGTCTGGAACTGTGATTGTGAGTCACCTGGTGCTACCATGTTCCCGTCGACACCCTTTGCTACAATTTTTATTACTAGTCCTATTGTTATTGTAATAATTGTTAACATAACTATAATTATTTATACTATTATTCATTTTCAGTCTGTACCACTATTACCTTTACTATCTGTATTTCTGTGTAGATACAGTGTTGGCTGCTCCTCCTTACCCAGTGGCGTAAGTTTGACGGCGACCAGTGCAGGTTATTATGACTGGCCCTTGGGCTCCACAATTACGAAGCACATAAATCCGTTTCTTGTCCATACTAACATATTATTAACATATTACACACATAACATAACGCATACGCAGCTGGAGCTGTGCTGTGTGTGCCCGGCCGCAGTAGCCCAAAGTACCATCATGTGATGGATTTACCAGTCCGAACCAAATGTTACCCAGACTAATGTTTTTGCAAAGTAGAGAAGTCAAAGAGAAAGTTAACAGAAGAATGGACAGTGTTGACCCTGCCAAAATCCTGAAATGTGAGCTGTAAAGCTGTAATGGAGGGGTCCACTGTGGTGCTGAAATGACCGCAGACTTTTTAGCTCTATAATGACCTTATGAATCACAGCAACCGGTTTCTTCTTCAACAGAGAGGCAAGAGATTATGGTAATTAAGACAGAAGAGCGATCTACTCATTAACAACACCATGTCCTGAAAACTAGCCAGCTACAGCGCACACACAGTTTAACACCCACAAGCACATATGCAATCAAATAGGTGGTCGGCAGCGACCTGACCCCAAAACAATAACAGCCTTATTAAAAAGGAGCATGGCAGCCCGTAAGATCCACCACATCCCTTGAAAGAGCACTCATCTAAGTGAATGGCACCCGACGAGCCATGGCTTGAGCAAAATCTTTGACAATGTCCAAAACAAGCTTTGCGACCCTCTCCTCCTGTTCTTTTATCTCCTCTCTCTCCTTACAACCACTTTTATGTTTGAGTAGCATGAGTGCTAGCTTGGTCTGCTTGTCAGCTTGTCAGATTTTATGTTCCAACTCTGTATTAAACCCTAAGGATTAAGTATCTGATGTCATTAACCTTCATGTGCATGTAATGGCAGGCAACCCAAAACTTTTGGTAATATAGTTATGTGGAACTTGGCTACAGAGGTCTGGTAAGCTCACGTCTTTCTAACGTCACACCCTATGATTTATTTCATTTTCTCCAAAAAACTCCAAAAAAAGCCCCAACTGATGCTGACCCAAGTGAAATCACTAGAGGTCATATATCAAACTTCACACGTGTCCCTCTGAGACACGAAAGGCTTTACACTTACATTTATCTTTTTTTACATGCAGTAGAACTCTCCTCAAAACACACGCTGATATGGAAAATCTGTGAAGTTCACCTTTAAGTCTCAGGCAGCATCAGTTTTCCCAACCATCTACTTATTTTTCAGCAAAGCAAGTTAAAGAACTTTAAGTAGGCTTTCACTCCACTTAATTAACACCTCTGTTTATGATGAAAACTCCAGCATAGATCCAAAGCAGACCAACATACAAATGAAGCAAGTTTATCATGAACTGAAATAACTGAACATTTCTCCTCCTCTAGCACCTGTCAGTGCTGTCAGTGCTGTCAGGTGGTGTGTTTGACAGGAAGTCAAGGCAAGGCAGAAGGAGATGAGGAGGCTGGGCCCAGTGTGAACAGAACACTGCCTGACACTCTTCCCATCCACAGGAGTGGACGACAGCTGCTGTCGGTCTGAGCACAGGAGACTGCACGCCTGCTGGGTCTTCTTACGGAGGCAGATTTGAGGCTTCAGTGCTATACTTAAGGTAAATTCTGCCAAATTTGACATTATGTTCTTGCAATTCAGTTAAGAACTTGCAAAATGTCACAAAAATGGCCAAATTGTCTTGCAAATTTGACCAACTGAAGGGCCACTGGTACAAATGAAATAAAAGGAAACCTTGACCTCAAAACACCAACTTACTTTTCAACATGTTATTGCTTAAACCCCTAGCTATAAAACACTAGATGTGACTCACTATTGCACAATCTGCCATATTGCGCATACTGGTGTTTGTATATTACTATTTTATTAAATTTTTTCCCCCCTCTCAATTTAATATTTCTATAAGAACAGTCACAGTAAATAGTATGTGAACCTTTGGAATTACCTTAAACTAATACCTCGCAAACAATTATATGTTTTCATGTTTTTGGACACACCATGTAAACATTCATTTTGGACCATTCCTTTTATACAACTGTTTCAATTCAGCAATATTCTTGGGATGTCTGGTGTGAATCGCTTTCTTGAGGTCATGCCACCCCATCTTAATCGGGTTGAGGTCGGGACTGGGCAACTCCAGAAGGCATATTTTCTTCTGCTGAAGCCATGCTGTTGTTGATTTACTTCTGTGCTTCGGGTCATTGTTGTGTTGCATCACCCATCTTATGTTGAGCTTAAATTTTCGGACTGATGGCCTTACATTGTCTTGCAAAATTTCTTCATAAACTTTGAAATACATTTTTCCGTTGATGATAGCAACCCTTCCAGGCCCTGAGGCAGCAAAGCAGCCTCAAACCATGATTTCCCCTCCACCATACTAAACAGTTTGGACAAGGTTTTGATGTTGGTGTGTTGTGCCTTTTTCCTCCACACATAGGGTTGTGTGTTCCTTCCAAACAACTTAACTTTGGTTTCATCTGTCCACAGAATATTTTGCCAGTAGTTCTGTGGAACATTCAGGTGTTCTTTTGCAAATTTCAGGCATGCAGCAATGTTTTTTTGGACTGTGGTGGCTTTCTCCGTGGTGTCAACCCGTGAACTCCATTCTTGTTCTGTTTGACGTATCATAAGCTGTGTCTCAATTCAGGGACCGCATCCTTCGAAGGCTGCATTTGAAGACCGAATACGTCACAGTCGATGCGACTAGGCTGTGCCATTTCAAAGGCTCCTTCAAATGCGGCCGACAAATGCAGCCTTCTTTTCGTCCATTTGGAGGATCCAACAGTTGGATCCTTCGCAGCCCCAGGTATCCTGACATTCATTGCGCGCCGGTTGATTGTCCCAGCGTAAATAATGGAGTCGGCTGTGGTTGTGGAGTTGAGCCCCCCGGATTTTACCTATAAATGTAAGTATTGGATTTCAACTCACTTCAAAAGCCAACTACACATATGTAAAAATAACAAGAGGAATAAAAGCACAATGTGTCGTTTAAAGAATAGTTTTGTGGAAGAAGTTAACGTGAGTTAAGTGATTAACTGGCGAGCTAACGTTAAGTTAACGTTACCTGAGGTTACTGATGTGCTAACGTTAACGTGAAATGCAAATCGTTTGGGCAAGTTACAACCTAAAAAATAAAGCCTTTAACGTCTTCACTTTAAATCGAAGAGGTTCAAAGTCAGACCTGCGTCTTACAGAGATTGTCACGATATTATACATCACTTATACTTAATATTATGTAACTAAAAATAACGTGACCATGTAACGTTAGACTAATTTAATGTTAGACAGGTTGTGAACCCTGCTTGGTTTTCACACCGTTAACGTTAGTAACGGTTACAAAAACCTTGGGATATAGTACACGGTTAATGTAACTAGGTTATTTTGCGATTTATGCTGCTTACTGTTTGGTGATGTGAAGCATAAAACTTACTTGAACATGTCGTTTTGTTTTAGGGAGCAAGGAGCAAACTGCCCTCTTTATTAAATTGAGGGGGGACAGCGACCACCTCTTCACCGGGGCAAAGTTTTCTGCCAACGTGGCTTGGAGGTAATTAAAGTATCAATAGCCCTTTTGTAATATCTGCATTTAATCATCGTGTACTTAAAGTTACAGTTAAATGAGCAGCCATACTATTCAAAGCCTTTAACAATAAGACAGCCAGTAAATGGGGCAGCCCTTTGTTGTGTCTTCACACAATTACCATGTACCGCAATTTCCCCACTGTGGGACAAATAAAGGTTTTTCTTATCTTATCTTATCTTTCTTATTTCTTTTGTTTCTCTGTGATTAGGACAATTTTGGAGAAAATGGGCCTGTGGGGGAAGGTGACTTCCCTCCAACTGAAAAAAAAGTGGAACAACTTAAAAAAAAAAATACAAAGTATGTATGTATGATTTGAAATTGATATATTCTGTATACATTTTTGTATAAATCGTTCACTGTGCAGCATAAAGGGAAATATAAACCGCATTCATATTACAACCCTGTTTTAATATAAAACATACATTTACCTTGTACGTTGTATATTCATTTCATTCATTTTAGTCACGCACGTTAATAAACACAGTTGCTGAAATTTGTTTTTCTGCTGTTGTTATTTACCATGATTGATTTCCTGTGCCTTAGGAGTGCAAGTGTCCAGGGTCAGGAGAGGGTGTAGGGGGGAAGCCCACTGCTGCAACTTGGCCCTGGTTTGTCCTCATGGATGAGGTGTTGGGACAGAGGCATTCCACCACCCCACCTGTCGTAATTGCCTCTATCCCTGAGGACACACCAGGGCCAAGTGCTGCAGTGGGTGACCAGGAGGAGGAAGAGGAGGAGGAGGAGGAGGAGGAAGAGGAGAGCCAGCCGAGAAAGAGAAAGAGAAAGAGGGACAGAGAGGATGAGCTGCTTCAGCTACTGAAGGAAGACATGAGGTTACAGAGAGAGGCAGAGGAGAGGAGAGCACAGGAGAGCAGAGAGAGGATGGACAGGCTGTTCTCTCTACTAGAGAGACTGGCCGAAAAATAAATAAATCCTTAAATAATAATATATATAATATTTATTAATCAATTCAAATAAAATATTTGTTAAATAAATGATTTTATTTTCTGTGGTCTTTATAACTAATAGTATTTACAGCATATTTACAACATTTATTCTGAGCAGGGAGACCCTGGTGATGCTGCTGGACCTGGATGGGCTGCCACAATAAAGACCCTGGTCAGCAGGACATCATCTGGGGTGGTCTCCAGAGTGTGTTGCAGGTGTGGATGCATCTCTCCACTGTCCACCGCATCGTCCATCAGTGGGTTTGCAGGGCTGGTTCAATCGACGGCTGCCATGTCACTAAGATGT
>NW_025742013.1:0-2127 GCF_021292245.1 Micropterus dolomieu | reverse complement strand
CTCAAATAAACTATTGCTCTGTAGAAAGTCACACAGCTGTTTAGCAACTGCTTTCTCCAGAACCTTAGAGAGAAATGGAAGGTTAGATATAGGTCTATAGTTGGCCAAAACATCCGGATCAAGTTTGGGCTTTTTCAGAAGAGGTTTAATTACAGCTACTTTAAAGTACTGTGGTACATAGCCTGTTGATAAAGATAGATTGATTATATCTAGCATAGAGGTGCTGACTAAGGGTAAAACATCTTTAAGCAACCTAGTCGGGATGGGGTCTAAGAGGCAGGTTGATGGTTTAGATGAAGAAATTACTGAAGTTAGTTGGTAAAGATTGAGGGAAGCAAAACAGTCTAAACATATATCTGGTTCTACAGCTGTTTCTAAGGTTCCTGAGTTTAGAGATAAGTTGGTGCCAGTTGAGGGCATGTCTTGGTGAATTTTGTCTCTAATAGCTAGAATTTTATCATTAAAGAAGCTCATGAAGTCGTAACTACCAAGAGCTATGGGAATACTTGGCTCAATAGAGCTGTGACTCTCAACATAGCTGTAACAGTTACAGCTATGAACAGTGCAAAACTGTTATCATAACTACACACTTGAGATGCTATTGGACTAAACTGGAAGTACAGGACAGGCCAGCGGAGGTGTTTCCTGCCAGGCTGACAGAATACAACAGAGGACTCCTCACTCCTTCTCAAGTAAAGGTTTATACTGAACTCATGTTAATACTGCTATTAACAGTGTTTTTTGTTGTTTCTTTCTGTTATTTCCCACTTTTACCACTAGAGGGAGTTTACTGTTTAGTGAGTCATTTAAGGAGCAGTCGCAACACTGTAGTGCTTTTCAGATCTGAAACTGCGCATGCGTTGGCGTCTGTAGCTACCTGTCGGAAGCTCCGTCTTAAACAGGACTCTTATCCAGTTTTAATCCACACTTTGTCGTAAAATTTTTTATATCTTTTTTATTTAACTTAAGTTTTTAACTTAAGTTTTTAACTTAAGTTTTACGTGGGTTAAGGATTTTTAGTCATCTGACATGGATTTTAAGCTAGATGACTGTAAAAAACGCTATCAACGCTACTGATCACAACAAAGCTCCGGTGACTATGCTAGCCGAGATAACTCTGCCCCATGAGGACTGCACACTCCTTAAGAAAGCGAACAAGAAGATTGCTGACCTTATGGAAGACATCCGACGACTTTCAGAGGAACTCAAAGAGAAAGATTCCCTGCTGACTGGCTTTATGGATGTGGCTTCAGTACAAGCCAAACAGATTGTTTCTCTTAGCGCAACCGCCAACATCCAGGACACCGTGTTATGGGACCCCTCTAGCCTTCCCAGGCTTTCCTCCTGCTCGACTCCGAAGCATCAGTCAACCTGGGCTGAAGTGGTGGTCTGTGGCTGCAAGAGAGGCTCGGATGGGGCTGCCTCTCCTCCGCACATCGGCCTCTCCAACCGCTATGCAGCCCTGTCTGACGACACTCCGGTCCATCCAGCGGATACACCTGCGGCTTCGAGTCTCCCTGATACGGATCTCTTTCGGTGCACAGTGCCTGCCGACACTGTTGCATCTCCTTCACCGGCTACATCTCCCGCGCTGGGTTGCCGGTCTGCCGCCGGGCCTGATCGGCGGCCGTCATCCCGGTCAAAAACCTCCGCTTCCCAACATAGGATCCTGAAGGAGGGTGTGCTCAGACGCTGCGGAAGCCGTCTCTACCCTGCACCAGCGGGTAGCCCTTCTCTCAGGTCTGTTACTGCTACTCCAACACAACACTCGGCAGCTCACACACTCCATCCTCAGTCCGCACGCAGTGTTGAAGCAGATTCTGCTCAGTCCTGCTCTGGATCCCCACAACCGGCATATCCTCGTCCCCTTTTCTCCCCAACAACACTAATAATTGGTGACTCCATAACCAGAAACATCCGTTTCTTTAACGCTACCACTCACTGCTTCCCCGGTGCCACCATGGCTGACATTTAAAAAAAAATCCAGGACCTAATGCCGTCGCTCCCATCCTCCATCACAAGAGTGATAGTCCATGTCGGAACAAATGACACAGCTCTTCAGCAGTCTGAGCTGACAAAATCAGATTTTAACCATCTTTTTAACTTTTTAAAGCAGTGTGGAAAGTC
>NW_025742012.1:0-1633 GCF_021292245.1 Micropterus dolomieu | reverse complement strand
CCTACTGTGAAGCATGGGGGTGGTAGCATCATGCTTTGGGGGTGTTTTTCTGCACATGGGACAGGGCGACTGCACTGTATTAAGGAGAGGATGACCGGGGCCGTGTATTGCGAGATTTTGGGGAACAACCTCCTTCCCTCAGTTAGAGCATTGAAGATGGGTCGAGGCTGGGTCTTCCAACATGACAATGACCCGAAGCACACAGCCAGGATAACCAAGGAGTGGCTCTATAAGAAGCATATCAAGGTTCTGGCGTGGCCTAGCCAGTCTCCAGACCTAAACCCAATAGAGAATCTTTGGAGGGAGCTCAAACTCCGTGTTTCTCAGCGACAGCCCAGAAACCTGACTGATCTAGAGAAGATCTGTGTGGAGGAGTGGGCCAAAATCCCTCCTGCAGTGTGTGCAAACCTGGTGAAAAACTACAGGAAACGTTTGACCTCTGTAATTGCAAACAAAGGCTACTGCACCAAATATTAACATTGATTTTCTCAGGTGTTCAAATACTTATTTGCAGGTGTATCATACAAATAAATAGTTAGAAAATCATACATTGTGATTTCTGGATTTTTTTTTTAGATTATGTCTCTCACAGTGGACATGCACCTACGATGACAATTTCAGACCCCTCCATGATTTCTAAGTGGGAGAACTTGCAAAATAGCAGGGTGTTCAAATACTTATTTTCCTCACTGTATGTAGCTATTGTAAGTTGTTTTGGATCAAAGCGTCAGATAAATTAGTAAATGTAATGTTTTGTAAATGTTCGCAAGGCAAGATTATGTATCACCTTCCACTGCAGCCATTCAAAGTGCTTTACAGACACAAAGATACAAATACAAAATTACTTCAGAAAAATAAATTTAAAAACAACTGATAAAAAAATGATTTTATTTTATAAAAAACATGATAAAAACAGTACAATTAAAAGAGAAATGTATTAAACTGAGCTAAAAGTGTAGTCAAATAAATGGAAATTATGTATTGATGTTGCCATTATATATCATCCATCAGCCATCCCTGCTCTCCACTGAAAACCTGTAGCCTATCAATCGGTCTTGGGTTGAAAAAATGCCTGTTGAAAATATATAACACTGTCACAGTGGGATGTCAGTTTTTTTTGCTTATTTATATTTTCCATCCTGTGTTTTAGTTTCCATTTTTGATGCTTTTGCAGTGAAAACCGGTTTGTTGCTGACTAGCTGAAACGCCTCTAGTGGCGTCAATGTCAGGGAATGTGGACAGAGCTGTGTGGTAAACACAAAACATGTGTGTTAGCGCGCCAAAAAACTCCCGCGGCCCCTCTCAGCCAATGAGATCCTCCGGAGCCCCGAGCAGCGCGGGGTTTAGATGAAGGGGGAGGAGCGCGAGAGACATCCTCTGCAAGAAACTGTCAACCTTCAGCATGTGCAGAGCTCCCCGAGTTTCAGACCAGGTAAATATCTAACTTCATTTCTGAGTGTCTGTTTATTATTTTATTAGATTAAATGTGGAGCAGTTTTATATCAGGTTGTTCCAAAGGAGGCTTCATGTGATTATTTTATATAGGAAATATTAATATGTGCATGTGGAACTATATGTTCATTATTATGTGATGGGCTGTTATGAGCTGTGGTGATAAAAATACTAGCAATAT
>NW_025742011.1:0-1927 GCF_021292245.1 Micropterus dolomieu | reverse complement strand
TCTCACCACCCTGGTTGGAGTGATGGTTGAGGAGTCAGTTTGTAGCTTGATGCTGTGGTGGATAGAGTACTTGGCTGGAATGACCAAGGATCATGTGATTGACTGTGTCAAAGGCAAATACGATAAGAACAGGATTGGGCTGCAGCTTGTAGCAAACCTAGATTTAGTTATGCATTTTAATAAATTTGAGAATTAATACCCAATTATGAATTTTAATATTCATAAAATCAAATTTTATTCCACGTTAAGGGCACCACCGGAGTTGTTATAATCCTAGTGATCAGTTAGTTAATAATCGCTCAATTATCTTAAATCAATGAGTCAGTCTCATATCTAAAGGGTCAATTCTCTTGGCAGGGAAGTAGAAATAGGCAACACGCACGGTTCTTGATTATATTACAGTGAATTTATTCTCTAACTAATGTGATAAAAAAGGATGGTTGAATACCGGGAAAATAAACAATTGCTGAACAATGAGCCTGGAGGTTCGATTGTAGGAAGCATTTGACTCATACGGCATAGAAGAACTAATGAAAGTAAACTAACGCTATGAGTTTAGGAGTTAAAATGGACATCTGATCACAGAACGTGTGTTAAGTCTTACTGCTTGTCGACAGCCTGCTTTTGGCCTGTTGCTGGTCCCACTCTAGCTGCCCAATCCTGGCTTTTTGCTAGGGATTCTCCGGGGTTCTCTGTGTCTGATTGAAGAAAACGCCTCCTCCGTCTGGCAATTCGGCTGTTTTCAGGTTTCCTTCGTTGCCGCTGGCGAGACCACGTGGCTTGGTCTGACCTCGGTGAAGTTGGCTCGACGGCTTAAAAATGGAACTTGGTCGTTCCTGAATTAGTCCAGTGTAACTTAACGGACTGACAACTTTAACAAAACAAAAGAAATAAAGAAAATAAAACAAACTGAGGGGCAGATCGATGTCGCGGCACTTCATGTGTGTAGCTTCAAGCGAACAAAGACTTGTTGCGCTGGTCGTTGCCTGGCGAGGCACGCCGGACGCGTGCCGAAGCATCCAGAGAGCCGGGGAGAGAAGAGAGAGCGGTGAACGATGTTGCTAGTCACTCTTTTCTTGTCTGGGGCGTGGATCCCCAGAGGGCGTTTCAGGTTTCCCATGGGACTGCCTTTCTAAACTTAATGTCTAAAAGAAATCTATTTGCGCGTATTATAATCAAATATTTTCCACAATCGAACCTCAATGGTTGAACGGTTGTACTGTTCTAGGCATTTGGTAACAGGAAACAATTGTCACATTATTGGTCAGGATATTTATACATTTAACTGCATTTCCGATGGGGGCATGTAATACTTATTTCGTCCGCTTGGGGGAGCTCAGGTTACATGAGGAAAGCTTGGATTAAATCAAAGATCGTCTCTCTTTAGGAACCGGGAATATTGTTGATTCATCCTTAAATTCAAGCTGGCGATTAAGAGTATAGTAAAACATTTCTTTATCATCATTTCTAAAGGAAATTGTAGGAAAGTATTATGAACAAGCATTGATTACATTAGATGAAGGGGTGTCTTGCTGAAAATAAAAACACAGCAAAAGTCTTATTTAGATTCTTTTCAGCACTAATATAGCAACAGATAGCAACAACAGTTAACATAACTACTCAAATAGAGGCAAACGTAATAAAAACTAAAGATTTAATTAAACTTAATTAAATGCTTTGATTCTTTGGAGACTGCAGTCTTTGGTTATTTAAAGTTCGGCTCTCTGGACTATGTCAAACTTGGGTGAGACAGGGGTTAGTCCCTTTGATGGGGTAATGAAACACAGAGCAAAATACAGTTGCCACGGTTACATGCTTGGGGGGGGGGGGGTTTAATAGGCTGTTCAGGGAAATGCTAATCGCTGGTTCGTGTCCCTTTGTCAGTTTAACAGTCAGGCCCCGCGTTATCAGCTTCGTAGATCAAAAA
>NW_025742010.1:0-1824 GCF_021292245.1 Micropterus dolomieu | reverse complement strand
GTTCAAGAACCCGAGGGGGATTATGTGACTGGAAAATCATTTCACATGATCGGTGTTCAGGTGTTTGATCTGACATGTAGGTTGTTTTGTCCTTAATGTGCGTTCACAACAATTAAAGACACATTAGGTGGTAGTTGGTTTGTTTTTTTTACAATCATTTAACGGTGAGCAGCCTGGAGGCTGGAGGGTCTGGGTTTGTTCAGGGATCCACTCTTGGTCACGCTGTGTTGTGATCATTCCTTTTCTTTCGTTCAAAGGGCGCGTTGATGGCCTGCTTCTCGGGGACGGAGGACACCCAGATGACCCGCAAACAACAAAGATAACATAACGTAGCTCACAGCAGGGTCAGGATGGAGATGACGATTGGGCTCATTATAGCACGCTCTGCTTGTCATCGCGCACCCGGAGCCGACGGGAGATTTATTTATTGGCAGTCTCCCTTTCCTAAAAAGGAATAAAGATCGTAGAGACACACTGATTTAAGAATGGCCTGTGTATAGTTTAATTTTTTTAATTTGTAGCGCTTATTTTTTGGCAGCTCAGCTCGTTTCAGTATTTTCTTACAGAGCGACGTTATCGAGTCTCAGCCTGCACAGCAAAACAAACTAGAGAAACAAAGAGAAGCGGGAACTGGAATCATTAGTGTTAGATGTTGTCAGCATGAATAGTCCAAAGAAAAGAGCAAAGCAGAAGCTACACTTCAGGTTCAGAGAGGAGGTAGCCATGGGGGGGAAGAGTGGTTGATTTAGCTCCTCCTGAAAGACAATAATGCAAACTGACCAAAGCTTTGTTCTCTTGAGGGCCCCACTCTCAAATAATAGATGCAAGACTGGAAATATCAACACATGACAGTTTTCCACATGTAGCCTGGTATTATTATTCAACGTTAAACAGAGTAAAAAGTAATGATGTATGTTTTCTTCTGTTTGAAGAGCGTGTCTCAGGTGTTAACCAATCAGCGGGGACAAGTTTGTGAACACAACGGTGTTAAAAAGGCAGGAAAATTCAGTGCGCTTGTGGACACAGCAGGCTGTTCAGGGGACCACCGTTTCCATTTGGCTTTGTCTGCGCTGAACTCGCCCCTGTTGCGGAACGTTTCAAGGTAACATGTCGGTCAATCCGAAAACGTTGCAGATTGGTGCAAAACTCGTCCCAGGAGATGGATTAAAGGATAAACAGGAAGCTGCTTAACAATATCTGAAAAGAAAAAACATATATATATAAAATAGATTCAGTGTTTTTTATTTAGTTTATTTATTTTCTTTTATTTGTTTTGGTGATATAAAGTAGTCCCAGTGAACACAGTTCATGCTACATCCTCCGGGGCAGCAGATGGCACCTTTAAAAGTCCTGGTGCAATCTGCCATAAATCCGAAGAGCTCCGACAGTCCCAGAGGAGACCTGCTGGATCTCAGAGACCAGGACCAAGAGCGGGATGGAGGAGGACAACCAGGACCCGGAGCCCCGGAGCAACAACGTCCCCGGAGGACAAACAGCAGGCTCGAGCTCTGATAGCACCGATGTTCAGGTCAGTGTTCATGAACACAGCTAGCAGCTAACAAGAAGCTAACGTGGCGTTAGCTCGGCCTGGTTCCGACACGTAGCTTCATATTGACTGTAAACAAGATGTAATGTAGCAGGATTCAACAGTGGAGCCATCAGAACCCCGTATCTCTACAGAACCCACACTTAATGTGACGGTCGGAACCGGAGAGGAGGAGCAGGAGGAGGAGCAGGAGGAGGAGCAGGAGGAGCAGGAGGAGGATTCAACAGTGGAGCCATCAGAACCCCGTATCTCTACAGAACCCACACTTAATGTGACGG
>NW_025742009.1:0-4359 GCF_021292245.1 Micropterus dolomieu | reverse complement strand
ACACACAGAGGTACAGACAGTAAAGGTGATGTTGCTATAGACTAAATGAAAAATGGTACAGATATTTATAGTAGTGTTAATGATAATAATCGTAATGTTAATGATTATAATAACAATAATAACAATAGGACTAGTAACAATAATTGTAGCAGAGGGTGTCGAGCAGGAACACGGGGGCAGCAGGTGACTCGCAACCACAGATCCAGACTCCACAGCTCCAGAGCCAGAAACACCTGCAGGAAGTGATAGGAGGAGAGAGGAGAGGGACGAGAAAGCACAAGACTACCGGAAAGGGGAGAAGTTGAGTTAGTAACATGCATTTAATGGGATGAGGTTGCCCCAGAACAATAACTTCAGTTTTATCTGAGTTTAACATTAGAAAATTACAGGTCATCCAGGTTTTAATATCCTGAAGGCACATTTGAAGTTTAGCTAACTGATGAGTTTCATCTGGCTTGATCGATTCAAAATTCAGGACAGGCCACGGACCCGCCACCGCCCGCTGCAGGGGCGGTTTGTTCATTAGATCGATCGGTGATGCACCACCAAGCTGGAAAAGGCAGAGGATTTTTCACACTGTTAGTTAGCTGTGGCTGACAGTTTGCCTTTGAATATTGTTGTCCAATCAGCGTCAAGTTGGGGCGGTGTTAGCTCGGTCTGTTAGGACTTGGCTTGGAAACTGGTGGGTCTCCGGATAGAGTCCAGCACGACCCTATGCCGAAGGTGTCCCCTGAGCAAGGCCCTGAACCCTGAACCTCTCCCCGGGCGCCGTACGATGACAGCCCACTGCTCCTAAATAGGATGGGTTAAATGCAGAGAACTAATTTCCCCTTCCCCTTCCCTTTTTTCAGGAGGCCGCGGTCCATCAGGACCAAAACCTCTCGCCACAAAAACAGCTTCTTCCCGTCTGCAGCTTGCCTTGTCAACAAGGCCCGGGTCCCCCACTGACACTCCCCCCTTGCAAATGATACAAATGTCTCTGCACATGTAAATACTGTTTCATCTTGTGTCGGGCACAGACCTGGCACGTCGCACATATTTGTTGTTGTATATTTTTATGTTGTCAGTTTACATGTTTATATGTACACAATATTCTCTTCTGTTGCGTTACTTCTGCACGGCACAGACCCAGAATGTATATATCTGTAAGGTTGTTCTTCCATTCCATATTTATATATTTCTACATTTATTTATGTTGACTGTATGTTTGTCACCTTATCACCACAGCAAAGTCCTCGTATGTGTAAAACACTACTTGGCAATAAAGCTCCTTCTGATTCTGAAGTTGTGTTCTGTGGAGTCCTGCATTTTTGGGGCAATTTCAGTCTGGTTGAAAATCGCCTAGATCGCTCTCAAGGATTTTCATGTAAAGGCAGTTTTTATTTTTTTTAACTGCCGGTGCTGCAATGCAATCTCTGAGTTCCAGGAAGGCTCGCACTTAAACAGCAGAGCTACACTTCTGCCACCTGAAAACGACTTGGCAGTCCTCCAGCTTGTTGCCGTTACTACAATCAGCTACTGTTTCAACAAAATGTAGCGTACGTTTAGGCTGAAAATTCCACCGTTGTGTCGGGAGATGCAGTGACTTTACCAGAGGTGAGTAAGACACAGTATAGCCTAATACATGTAATTTGTTAAGCTATGAGGACAGGAAAAGTCCACTAGCCACTAGGCTAATTTATACTGTGTAAAATGCCATAGGCTAAGCTAATAACTGTGACTGTAAAAAAAAAAAAAAAAAAAAAGTTGTTATCAAGCCAAATTTTATGCTTATGTTAAATGTGATTGTTATTAAGCCATGTTTTATGTGTGGTAGTAGAGTCTATTTAAAATTAACTTTACACTTAACCAGTCAAAATTATTGTTAATTTTATCAGAACAAGGTACATTGAAAGTATACAGTGACATCACACTATTAAAGATTTTGCTTTTTCAAAATGTCCACCTCCCGATTCCCAACACAACAGCCCCAACAACTAATTTCCTGATTTTTAAAAAAATAAAAATTAAAAATTAAAGTATACATACATAACCGTGTGTATATATATATATATATATATATATATATATATAATAAATAAATAATAGGGGGTTCCTCAAATTTCTTTAAAGAGGGAGGAGTATATTCTTCTCAAAATAGTTTATTAGAGGGTCCCATGTTTTGTAAAATGTTATGGTTTATCCCCTGAGAAAATATTAAATTTTTTCTGTTTTTAGAAACATCATTAGATCGCTAAGCCATGATGACATAGTAGGTGGATTGTGTGATTTCCACTCTAAGAGAGTTCTTCTTCTAGCTATTAATGTGGCAAAAGACAGGGCTCTTTTTTTTCTCTCGCTATTTTGAGGTCATCACCTCTGACTCCAAACAGAGCCATTATTGGGTTAGGGTAAATTCTTAATTTAAAAGCTGAGCTGAAAATCTCAAAGACTGAAAACCAAAATTGTCTCAGTTTAGGACAAGACCAAAACATATGGGTTAAATCTCCCTTCGATGCATTGCAGCGGTCACACGTTTCATCTATACTTGGGTACAGTTTAGCCAACTTTGTTTTATTATAATGAATGATGATAAAGTCCCATTTACTCGATCAACAGCTCTATCCCAGGTGTCTTCAGATATGTCGATTCCTAATTCCCCTATCCATTCTGTCTTGATCTTTTCTATTGATACATTTTGACTTGCATGATTTAGCTTCTGCTGCACACCAGTCTGTATGTGGAGACTGAAACCAATAAACGACTTTTTGTAAATTTGCTGCCCAGTAATAATTTAACAAATTCGGGAGAGCCAATCCTTTTTTGGTCTCTCAAGAAGCTCTCTACATATTCTTGTTTTTTTGCCACCCCAAATAAAGGAAGACAACAGCCTATTAGTTGACTGAAAAAAGGATTTTGGCAGAAGACTCTGAAACAAAAACAGTAATCTGGGTAGCACATTCATTTTAACACAATTGATTTTACCAGCTAGAGACAAATATATAACACTCCATTGTTGGAAGTCAGATTCAAGTTTTTTAAGTATGGGACTGTAATTTGCTTTTAACAGACCAGTGTATGTGCGAGTAATAATAATTCCCTAGTATTTAAATCCAGATTTTGATATGCAAAAGGGCAGGTCTGTATCCATGATCTGATCTGCCATATGGTTTATAGGGAAGCATATACTTTTAGAAAAGTTTAGTTTATAACCTGGAAAGACCCCGTAGTCGAAATATTGTGAGCATATTTTATTTGTGACTACAGCTGCCTTTGGTTGATGATAAAGCAGGCGAATCCAGGAAGTGAATTTTGGACCGAATCCAAATTTGTCTAACACATCAAATACAACTCTATGAAATGCTTTCTCTGCGTCCAGAGAGATAATCACTTCAGGACTACCCTCCGACGCAGAGGAATGTACAACATTAAGAAGTTTTTGAATCTTAATGAAAGAGTGACGTCTCTTAATGAAGCCCGTCTGGTCTTGTGAGATAACTTCTGGAATTAGATGCTCTATTCTAGAGGCCAATACTTGAGATAAAATTTTAACATCCACATTTAATAAGGAAATCTGTCTAAGAACTACAATCCAGGGGGTCTTTATCTGGCTTCAGGAGAACTGTGATATGGGCCTATGTAAGATGGCAAAGTTGACTTTTCGAGAGAGTTATTGAACATACTGAGAAGTAAGGGAGACAGTTTTGAAAATAATTTTTTATAGAACTCGACGGGAAATCCGTCTGGTAGTCAAAATTATTTCTTTTTTTCTTTTATTGCCAGAAACTACAGAAGAAGGAGGAGGTAGCATGATGGGGCCATCACTGGCATCTTTGTAGAGGAGGATAAAAAGTAGAAGTAGTAGGAAAGCAACACAGAAAATAAACCAAAAACAATGGAACATGTCTTAGATTATATTTTATATTTCCCCTTACATGCCTTGTTGTTTGTGTAAATACAGAGGAAGAATGGGAGAACAGCACATAACTCCTTGTTATTGTGTCATTAGAGCATGGGAGAACAGTGGATACTTTAATACAGCCCACAACCCTAATATTACTGTGTAACTACAGGATAACAAGTAGTTCATGATTTTTTACAACTCTCTGCTTACCTTATTAGTCTTGTGTAATGTGTGTTAATAATGAAAATAAATACTAGGTTCTTCTGTACCCCATTAAACATTTAAGAATAGCTATGTTTGCTCTGTTGATCTTAACTGTGGACTGTTCATTCATTGTAGACATTGACAGTGAAATTCAGGATGTAGCTGTTCACAAATACTGTACAGTATACAGCCTAAGGAACAATCCTTGTCTTATAGCAGACTTAGACCATTGAACTGGTCACCTTAGCCATCATCACAACAATTTCCCCCAC
>NW_025742008.1:0-6102 GCF_021292245.1 Micropterus dolomieu | reverse complement strand
TGTGCGAACCCGTGTTAGATCAAAGGACTGAATCAGAGACAGGAAGCCTGCTGAGTTTGATTTGTATCAGTGAATGTTCATGTCAACGAGGACAAGTAACGAACAGTCATGTTCTGGGACTGAAGACAGCAGCGTGTCCAGCTCGTCCACAAAGTTACCCACTTGTCCTGGTGGACGGTCACAATCACAGACCTTTACCGGAACGGACAGCAAGTCAGCATGATATTCGAAGGAGGCAAACTGATTTGGGGGAAGCAGCTGTGTGAATTTGGAACGAGCATTTAACTCTAGTAACAGTCTCCTCTTTATTATATCTGATAACAATATAAACTGCAAATAAAGAAATGTTCACCACTTTAGTCTACATTGTGTTTGTGATTCCTTCATGTACTAACGGTGTCATAATGGAAAGTGAATATTCTTTACTATGAATGTTCTGCCTCTACTAGTAGAACCACCTCCCTCCTCTTGTCCCCTTCTAGTAGTAAACCTTCCCTCTGGAGGACCTCTAACCTTCCAGTGTCATGTTACGTCAGGCAGGGAGCAGATAAAGCAAGGATTCAGACAGAGTGCGAATTATACAGTGACAATTGAGGGGTCAACTTTTTTTCCAGGTCGTAAAGGAAACAGCAGGTGTTTGCCTCAGTGAACTGAAGTCTTACAATCTCCTTGTTTGTTTAACGTAATGTCTGCAGTCTGTAGATGAGGATGAATCAAGTTCACCAGTTCATGGGTGTCACAAACAGGAGTCACCAAGTATTGTAGAAAGTCAGACCCACACAATGCTGAACCAGAACCAAAGACACTATCATAAAATACAGTCTGCATTATCATCTCTAATTCATAATTCTTATCATTTCAAGTTTTAACTTTCAACTTACTCTTTTCTTAGCAAACATCTCATTTCCTCTAGCTCATGTTAACTGTGAATGAAATGTAATCTGCGTTCAATAAAGTAGTAGTCATACATGTGAAACAACAAACCTGGATTTGAACATTTTTCAGTTACCTAGCCAGGTAAAACTCCCAAATTCCAGAGTGAAAACAAATGGCGTGCTTATTGTAAAACACAGGTGTAGCATGGCTAAAACTTAGCTATCAATTTTAATAAATTTATGAGAATTAATACCCAATTATGAATTTTCATATTCAGAAAATATTCATCATAAAAAGCTCTCATTTAAAAAAGGGGCACCACCGGAGTTGTTATTATCCTAGAGTCTCCGGACCTCTAGGTAGCTTTTAATAATAATACAATTATTACTAGTGATCAGTTAGTTAATAATCGCTCTTAAATCAATCAGTCAGTTTCATATCTAAAGGGTCAATTCTCTTGGCAGGGACGTGGAGATAGTCAACACACACAGTTCCTTGATCACAGTGAATTTATTAACTAACTAAAGCGATATAAAAGGGTGGTTAAATACATCAGGGCAATAAACAATGGCTGAAAAATGAGAAGGGAGGTTCGATTGTGGGAAGCATTTGACTCATACCGCAACTAACAAATGCAATTAGATGATAACTCAGTTACGTCTAGGGGTATAAAGATTCCATATGCTGGACTAAAGAAAAATGGATTAGCAACTATTGGACGTCACTGACCACAGAATGTAGGGTTTTGGTCTTACTGCTTGCGTTTCTTCCCGTCAGGTTGATGGTAAACGGCCTCACACTGGCAGAGTCCGTGCGTTCTCGGTTAGGACAACTTAAAGCTGTCGGCCAGTCGCTTTCTCTGCCAGGGAATTTCTCCGGGGGTCCGTCTCTGGAAGGCTTATGGAAGAAACTTGCAGTGGGGCCTTCCCGACCCTGTCTCGGGTCAGGTTTAAGTCGTCCTTTGTGGTTGCTGGCAGGCCATGTGGCGTCGTCCGACCTCCATGGGCTTAGCTCGACGGATAGAGCTTAAAAGGGGAACTTGGTCGTTCCTGAATTAGACCAGTGTAACTTAAAACAAATAAGGTTGCTGGGACTGAGGTAACAATCAATGCTTGTTGTTGCGCTGGTCGAACTCTTAGGGCGTTGCCGGGAGAGGCACGCCGGCCGCGTGCCGAAGCGTCCAGAGAGCAGAGCGGAAGACCAGAGCACGAGGGGAGGACAAGAGAGTGAAGAGAAGAGCGTCGCGTGTCGCTCTTTTGTTGTCTGGGGCGTGGTTCCCCAGAGGGCGTTTCCGGTTTTCCGGTCTTTCTAAACTTAATGTCTAAAAGAAAAGAAAATCTATTTGCGCGTATTATAATCAAATATTTTCCACAATCAAACCGTAGTGGTCAAACAGTTGTACCGTTATAAGTTAAGCATTTGGTAACAAAACAATTGTCACATTATTGGTCATGATAAATAAAACATTTATACATTAACGGCATTTCCGACGATGGTATGTAATACTTATTTCCACTTGGGGGTGATCAGGTTACATGAGGAAAGCTTAGATTAACCCAAAACAATCTTTCCTTAGGAACTGGGAAATTCAGCCTTAAATTCAAGCTGGATAATTAATAGAGTATATTATGACATTTCTTTATCATCATTTCTAAAGGAATTGTGTGAGAAAGTATTGTGAACAAGCATTGGTTACACATGAGATGAAGGAGTGTCCTTAATCTTGCTGAAAATAAAAACACTGCAAAAGTAACTTATTTAGATTCTTTTCAGCAATAATATCAACACCAGATAGCAACAACATGGTAACATAACTACTCAAATAGAGGCAAACGTAATTAAGTAACTAAAAGATTTAATTAAACAGTTAATGCTTTGGGGTCTTTGGAGACTGCAGTCTTTGTTTATTTAAAGTTCGGCTGTCCTGGATTATGTCACACTTAGGCGTAAAAGGGGGTATCCCTTTGTCACGGTTACATGTGTGGGGGGGGCAGTTTAGGATTTCCTGCCCCGCTCCAAGGAGAGTTCTGATAGGCTGTTCAGGGAAATGCTAATCGCTGGTTAATGTCCCTTTTGTCAGTTTAACAGTCAGGCACCGAGTTATCGGGCTGTAGAATCAAAGGTGCCAGTTTTACGATCAACTGCTCAGGAATAGCACTTAGAGAAAGTGACCTCCACCCCCATTCTGTTGGGGTCTCTTCAGCCGTCTGTTGAAAGTAGATCTTTTTTTTTTTTTTTTTTTTTAGGCATCTCCTCGTTGGCTTGGAGGGACCTGTTTGCGTTCCTGTTTTGCTTCGTTGGCCTCGGATCCGTGCTTGCCCATTTCTCTGTTGGCCAGTTGTTGGACCCCTCTGGATACTGAGGTATATAGTTAGTTTTCGGGATGTGCAGTGTGGGTGCGGGGCAGGGCTGTGCTCCGGTTTGTTCTGGGTTTGTGCCTGGAGTTCTCGGCCCTAGACGGGTGGGTGGGTTGTTGGTGGCATGCAGCTGAGCTAGTTGATTTTGCCTCGTTGCTGGTTTGGCTGGTGTTGCATGGCGGCCGGGGCGCAAGCTGGGCATGGGGGATGTCGGCTGGCGCCGGCAACCTTAGTTTTTTCCGGCGGTTGGGGGGACGGTGGACTTTTATTGGCGGGTGCACGGTGACCTGTGCGGCGCGTTTGATGCCGGGCTGGGACTTGCTGCTGGTGTTTCTCTCCGCTGGCTTTCGCTGTCATGTTGTTCCGTTTGCTCTCTCTCGTTTGCCCGACCTCGCACGCGGGATTCGCGGGGGGCTGCTGGGCATGGGTGTCGCCGTGCTCGCGCAGTGTGCGCGTTGGGCTCGTCACTTGTGCATTGGTGTTGATGATTGCGTGGCATTTGGGCATTTTGGTTGTTTGCTGCGCGGCGGTGGGGTGCTGGATGGGGGGGAGCCACTGGTCTATATTGTGTGCGCGCCGCGGTCGGTCCGGGCGCTGCTCTTCCTCTTTTGCGTTCCGTCGGCATTACGTTGTCAACTGGCATTTGGGTCGGGGTCTTCTGCGTTTGCATCGCGGTGCATCTGGGAGTCTTTTTTTTGATTTGATTTATTCTTTTTCTTTCTTCCACCCCTATTGGCTACTGGAGTTCTTGCCTGCCTGTTACAGTCGTGGCGTCCCACTCTCACTAACAACTACATTCTTTAACAGGCTTATGCGCACACACATGTACACACATACAGACACATTCACCCACACGCACACAGACACACACAGACACAAACAAATGTAGGTTGTCCCTGGTAGAATTATTCCTGATGCCTTTCTTTCAGTTACTTATTTAAATTAATTATTATTCCAGCTCTCGTAGCTGTGTTGTGTTGCTTATTTAGTGTGTGTGACTGTTTCTTGTTTTCATTGTTCTCTTAGTTGTCTTAATATGTCAGCTGTCTATTGCTGCTGTTCGGCTGGTTGTCTTTTACTATTTTTATTGTTTTTTTGTTTGTTGTTGTTGTTTTTTCTCCTCCCCAAGCCCCCCTCTCTGTTCTATTGCAGGTTTCGTTGCTTTCTGCAATTGGTGTTTCCCACAGCTTTTCCCTGTTGTCCCCACCTTCCATCCCCCTTCTCTTACAGGTGTTGTCCTTTCTCTGTGCTGTCGATTTGTGCCCTCCCATCCCAGTGTCTGCCCCCCTGTCCGGCCCGGTGACAAATCAATACATAATTAAATAAATAAGGTTCTTAAATGTTGACTATTTTTTAATATACATTTTACCAGGGCTGCACGATTTGGAGAAAAAGTCATATTGTGGACAATACTGTGATTTGATTTGACTGTAATGGAACAAATGGTACATCGAGTATACTTGGTTTTTGTCAAGGAGAATGCACAAAATACTGACATTTTGAAATGTGTAGGGGAGACCGGGTATGGTTGTAACACCTTTTGCTTCAGCAACTATAACTCACTGAATTTTTTAGCTAGAGTTCTCAAATTCTCAAAAAGTACACACATTTGTTCGCTACAAATGGCACCAATTCAATCCTCTACAAGAATATCACAGACCTCGTGAGTTGATGTCAAATGCAATGTGTTCCCTTGTTACGACCAGGGTAGGTTGTAACAATCACACCAAAGAATCAAAAATAGTTGCCACACTATATGATAATCTTCCAAAACAGGTAGTGATGAAGAACATGACTCATGTGCACGAACAGTAGATGTATGTAAATTTATCTATAGAATAAACTTACTTAAAAATTTACTTAATAAATACTACTACAATGTTCCTAATTAAAGAACATCTTTGTACATCCTTAGGTCTAACTAAAAGAGGTGTGTGTGTGTATATTCTTATTCAGAGTCACAGTCAGTGCTTTAAGTGGGCCGGTATTCACCAGTACGTATACCAGTTCTTCAATATTTTACTCTTGGGCGTACTGGGACTTTTTCTTGCGCACATGCACTTTTCACCAGCTGCCCGTATGCTTTTCTACCCTCTCCACCGGCGGAGACCGAGTATGGAAAAGGTCGAGTGACGATACACACGCCAACATGTGAATGGGGGAGGACTGGTCACAGTGCCTACAAATTAATACTGGTAAACCTGGAGTTCAGGCTGGGGGGCCCAGACTGCACAGGGTAATCTGGAAAATATTAAAATCAAGAAAGTACCTAGTTTTATGTATCGTGGATGTTTGTAACACTTTTTAAAGAAGTGTTACAACCCACCCTGTCAGCCACTGTTTAGCTAGCTGTATTTCCATAGTGGCTTGAAATTAGAAAGGAAAAGATGCATCACATGTTGCCTGAGAAACTACATTTTAATCTAATATAAGTCAAACAATTCTTCCTGCAACAGTACAGATACTAAACAAAAAATAGTGTTGGTCAAAAAATCTACTTTCTTACCTCAAAATCAGTTTTTCCTCTCTATATTCTGAACATGCCTGTTTCCAGATTTGATAACCACCAGGCCTGACTGGGGAGGAAGCAGGAAAATACTGATCACATGACTCCTATCTTAACTCTATTTGGTGGAATTGGTGTTGTTACAACCATACCCGGTCTCCCCTATTCTAACTTGAACAAAGTTAAACAATAAACAACATTATAACACTAACTAGTAAAGCAGATGAAAAATAGAACAGCGTGTTGCTCTACGGAGGAGGCAGCTAGAAGGAGCACATATTGGCATCCTGGCTCCGGCTCACTGAACAACTTAATGGTCAGGCACCATCTTATCTTAAAGAGCTCATAGTACCTTACTACCCC
>NW_025742007.1:0-4690 GCF_021292245.1 Micropterus dolomieu | reverse complement strand
TTAAAGATGCGAGAACACACGGAGCTTGGTGAGGCGGCATGAGTAACAGGCGAATCGCAGCTAAAAACAATACATCTGTGGTCAGATATGGTCATGTCCACCAGTTCCACAGAGGAAATGCTGACACCAAGGGTAAAAACCAAGTCCAGTGTATGACCACGGTTATGTGTTTGCCCTTTGACATGTTGTTTGAAGTTGAAAGAAGTGGCCATATTTAAAAAGTCAGTTGCATTAACATTGTTGGGGTCATCAACATGAATATTAAAATCGCCACAAAGAACAATTCTGTCATAATTTAAAACCAGAGTAGATAAAAATTCAGGAAGTTCTGATAAAAATCCACTCCCCCTTCACCACCAGCTCTTCCATTAAGTGTGAGCAATAAGCAAAAGGCAGATGATCTACACTAGCTTGCTGTTCCATACATCCAAAAAGCTTGACAGCGTTTGATTTACAATATAACTGCATTGATAAATAGGACTGTGTGATCTGACGGTATACACTATATTGCCAAAAGTATTGGGACACCCCTTCTGAATCATTGAATTCAGATGTTCCAATCACTTCTATGGCCACAGGTATATAAAATCAAGCACCTAGGCATGTGGACTGCTTCTACAAACATTTGTGAAAGAATGGGTTGCTCTCAGGAGCTCAGTGAATTCAAGCTTGGTACCTGTGCAATAAGTCCATTTGTGAAATTTCCTTACTACAAAATATTCCAAGGTCAGCTGTTTGTGCTATCATAACTAAGTGGAAGCGATTTGGAACAACAGAAACTCAGCGGGGTCGGTGCATCTGCAGATGCTGCCAACTTTCTGCAGAGTCAAGAGCTACAGACCTCCAAACGTCGTGTGGCCTTCAGGTAGCTCTAGAACAGTTCAGCTTCATGGAATGGGTTTCCATGGCCGAGCAGCTGCATCCAAGCCTTACATCACCAAGTGCAATGCAAAGCGTCGGATACATGGTGAAAAGCACGCCGCCACTAAACACTAGTACAGTGGAGACGTGTTCTCTGGAGTGACGAATCACGCTTCTCTGTCTGGCAATCTGATGATGGTTTGGCAGTTGCCAAGAGAATGGTACTGGCCTGACTGCATTGTGCCAAGCGTGTAAAGTTTGGTGTGGGGGTGGGCTTGGCCCCTTAGTTCCAGTGAAAGGAACTTTTAATGCTTCAGCATACCAAAACATTTTGGACAATTTCATGCTCCCAACTTTGTTGAAACATGGGAATGGCCCCTTCCTGTTCCAACATGACTGCGCACCAGTGCACAAAGCAAGGTCCATAAAGACATGGATAAGTTAGTTTGGTGTTGAGAACTTGACTGGTCTGCACAGTCCTGACCCCAACCCGACAGAACACCTTTGGGATGAATTAGAGCAGAGACTGGGAGCCAGGCCTTCTCATCCGACATCTGTCTCTGAGCTCACAAATGCCCTTCTAGAAGAATGGTCCAAAAGTCCAATGAACACACACACACACACACACACACACACACACACACACACACACACACACACACACAGCTGATTACCAGTTTTAGAACAGTGTTTTGACATTTTTATTAAAGGAAAATCTAGTATTTGCGGGTGTTGTATCATTCTGTTTTACAATATACACTGCTCAAAAAAATAAAGGGAACACTAAAATAACACATCCTAGATCTGAATGAATGAAATAATCTCATTAAATACTCCTTTCTTTACATAGTTCAATGTGCTGACAACAAAATCACACATCAAAATTATCAATGGAAATCAAATTTATCAACCCATGGAGGTCTGGATTTGGAGTCACACTCAAAATCAAAGTGGAAAACCACACTACAGGCCGATCCAACTTTGATGTAATGTCCTTAAAACAAGTCAAAATGAGGCTCAGTAGTGTGTGTGGCCTCCACGTGCCTGTATGACCTCCCTACAACGCCTGGGCATGCTCCTGATGAGGTGGCGGATGGTCTCATGAGGCATCTCCTCCCATGCCTTCCTCTTGCAGGAACTGCTGACACACTCCAGCCACATGAGGTCTAGCATTGTCTTGCATTAGGAGGAACCCAGGGTCAACCGCACCAGCATATGGTCTCACGAGGGGTCTGAGGATCTCATCTCGGTACCTAATGGCAGTCAGGCTACCTCTGGCGAGCACATGGAGGGCTGTGCGGCCCCCTAAAGAAATGCCACCCCACTCCATTACTGACCCACCGCCAAACCGGTCATGCTGGAGGATGTTGCAGGCAGCAGAACGTTCTCCACGGCGTCTCCAGACTCATGTGCTTAGACACATGCATATTTGTGGCCTGCTGGAGGTCATTTTGCAGGGCTCTGGCAGTGCTCCTCCTGCTCCTCCTTGCACAAAGGCGGAGGTAGCGGTCCTGCTGCTGGGTTGTTGTCCTGCTACGGCCTCCACGTCTCCTGATGTACTGGCCTGTCTCCTGGTAGCGCCTCCATGCTCTTGACACTACACCGACAGACACAGCAAACCTTCTTGCCACAGCTCACATTGATGTGCCATCCTGGATGAGCTGCACTACCTGAGCCACTTGTGTGGGTTGTAGACTCCGTCTCATGCTACCACTAGAGTGAAAGCACCGCCAGCATTCAAAAGTGACCAAAACATCAGCCAGGAAGCATAGGAACTGAGAAGTGGTCTGTGGTCACCACCTGCAGAACCACTCCTTTATTGGGGGTGTCTTGCTAATTGCCTATAATTTCCACCTGTTGTCTATTCCATTTGCACAACAGCATGTGAAATTGATTGGAGTTACATTGTGTAATTATTTGTATTATAGCAGTGTTAATTTAATTGTTTTTACAGGTGTATATGTCCTTAATTAAACAATAAAAGCCCCAAAAATTGCACAAGATTTTATGTAAAAATAAAGTTACAGACTTGTCATTATGGAATATTACCGTATTTTTACGAGTGGGTTATTTACTGTTATTTTACGGTATTTTTCTGGCGCCCCAGCTGCCTGAATATTTCCGTTCTTTTATGAGTTGGTTATTTACTGTTATGTAATGGTATTTTTCTGGCGCCCCAGCTGCCAGAATATTTCCGTTTTTTCACTTTTTTTTTTTAACAGTGTACAACTGAATAGAAGCTGTTTACTGGCTTCTTGCTGGCCCGCCCTTGTCTGCTTCTGATTGGCTAGTAGTCCTTAACTAGGAACTGCGCATGTGCAACTCCTGAAAATGAGCATAATACCACCTCTTTAAGTTAAGGATCTGCATGTCTTCCAACACTGAACATTTTCATTTGGGATATTTAGTCTGTAAGTTGTTGCAGTAGTAGATTTTAGAATAGCCTGTCCTCTTTTTCTTATTAACATTCAAAAATGTAGCATTAGATATTTATTGTATACTTATTAAACAGGACTCAAATGCAATATGTTAGCAATAATAAATATTGCAAAATATATTAAATATATTTTAATCCATTAGCAGCCTAGGGTTAAAAAGAAAATATGTCAAATCATTGTCTCCATTTGGATCGTGGCCAAAAGGTTTCCTGTGGTTCTCCTCAGCAGCAGATGAGCTCCCTGTGGGAAACTAATTTAGTGCTCACACGGTACGTAGACGGTCTCCCACCAGGCTGTCTATATTATTGGGTCTTTTCTCTCTCTCACTCACTGTCTTTTCTCTCATATGCTTCAGCAGTCTCCAATCTGTCTCTTTCATTCTTTTGTTGCCTTTTGTCTTTTTTTGAAACTCTTCTCGTCACGGCATGCTGCATTCGCTTCATCTTTCTTACTATAAGTATTTTCAAAGCGATACTTATCAACACTCCTTTTCTCCCATTTGTCAAACTACAGTATTTATGTCTTCACTCGTCTCGTCCCTTCTTTATGTATCTCTTCATCTCTCTGCTTCTTATTTTTCCATCCTGCAGTAGCTCCACCCACCATCTATCTCCCCATTCCTCTCACTTACTCAGTAAGCAGCTTGGGTTTTTAAACTCTAGGCTATGGCAAAAGCACACTGCCCATCTGTCACGGCAGAGAGTTGCCATGAAATGGCCAACTCCTCAGCATTGCCGTGTGATCTTCTTATATGCTGTGAGCATGGCACTCACCCATCTCCCTCTGGGAAGAGTGGGGAAAAAATTCCCCTCCTCACCCTGTAAAGCAAAGAGAGACTGTCAGATTTAGACTGAGCAGTGAAGAGATGTGCTTTCTCATCCTCTCAGGCTCATACTAGAGGGCACATCTTAAGGGAAGCAGGCAGCCCACGGTTATCGAATTATAAGAAAGACACCCAGCACATCAGGTTAAGTCTTTGGCAGAGGATTATGGGTAAACAGGAAGTTCCCCTTTGCCACAGCAACCAGTGCACAGTTTAATTTCCTGGCTGGCAGGCAAACTGAATAAACACAACTCTTACACATGAAGAACGGCACCCATACATAAATAATCTGAAAGCACACCCAGATACACATTTACACACACAAAAACTCATTTCAATCCAAGATGTGGCAAATCTCATTGCAGATAAACAGCTGGGTTTGTCCCTGTGTGCATAAATCTGACTGTTAACATATCCACCCTCAACTGACAATTTATGGTTTATGACTTTATGACTGTCTCTCCTCACATCTAACAAAACATGATTACCCACTCAAAGTCGTTTTATGTCACACGTGAAGAAAATGATTCAGAATTAAATTTGTGACCTGATTTTTGTCCGTCGGATA
>NW_025742006.1:0-3256 GCF_021292245.1 Micropterus dolomieu | reverse complement strand
GATCAGGGACACCCCACGAGGCGAGATCTTGTGTGGAGGCCCAGACCGAGGGAGGTTGGCGGTGGTGTGGTGCTTCTTCCATTTCCTTGATCTTTTCTCTCCAAGTTGCTTTCCGATTCTCTTGTAGCCCATCCCAGCCTTGTGCAGATCAACAATCTTGTCCCTGATGTCCGTAGAAAGCTCTTTGGTCTTGCCCATGGTGGTGATGTTGGATGCTGGTTGTTTGGGTGTTGACAGGTGTCTTTTATACAGGTAACGAGGTGAGGCAGGTGTATTTGATGTAGATAATTGGTTGGGATTGGGGCTGTGTCTTAAAGAAAGACTAACTGGCTTGTAGGAGCCAGAATACTTGCTGTTTGGTAGGGGGTCATATACTTGTTTTTCCTCATCAGATGGTCATCAATTTTTATAAATTCATATGATGTGATTTTCTGGAATTTTCTTTGGGATTCTGTCTTTCACTGTTAGAATGTACATATGATTAAAATTGTAGATTGTTGCATTCTTTGTAAGTGGGCAAACCTGCAAAATCAGCAAGGGGTCAAATACTTTTTTCCCCCACTGTATGTATTTGTGATCATATGCTTGTTTGGACCCGATATATGTACTATTCTTAAAAGAGGGATGTAACTATCCCCTACTGTTTGATGATCAACAATATGGGTATAAACAAATATATTATACATCCCTACGTTAACATCAGCAGGATGTGGCGCCAAATACGGCATCTGTGTCAACACTGTGTTAGTTCGCGGCTGAGATCTAAATGTTGCAATTCCCTCGTGAGTTTTAAAAGCCGCTCCGGGGATAAATCCCCACATTTGTGCAAGCTTTCCTTGAAACGTTAATTCTACGTCTCTCGTTGGTAAAATGCTTACTCTGTTGGTAATGTTGTTGTAATCAAGCTCAATGTGACCCATGTCGTTTTCAGATAAACAACTGTTTAGTTCAGCTATTATCTGTGACATTATTGTATGGAATCCCTGTGTTTTTTGTCAAACACAACAAATTTTGAGTCTTCTGATGAAATGATTTCCATGTTTTTGGATATTGTATTTCTATCAAACCCACCTCGTATGCTGATTTAAAGTGTAAAGGCTTGGATAGTTTTGTTCTAAAGTTTGCTGTTGTATTGCTCGGGTAAAATAATGCAGATGAGTTGCTGGACAGGGTGACAAAATAATCCTCTATCCATTTATACGTGTGTTTGTAATCTGCTAAGGTAGCTGAATGACCTGTTTTTGCAAAATCCACGAGTTAAATTTATCTGGCCATCCGACCCATTTGACTAACACCATGTCCCGGCCTTGTCTTTTCTTTATAGATAAAATCTTTTCTATTTTAAATGTTTTGTTTTTATCTATGATGTTGTTTTATACAAGTTGTTAAATACGATGTCTTCATAGTCTTTTGTTACTCTTTTCCCTCGTATCTTTAAAGGACTCTGACGTGTTTACCACTCTTATTTTTTAAACAACACCTGCCATGCGTGTTTTTGAAAACAAATCTATTATCTCTCATCACCTCATAATTTCAAATCTTTATGTACTCAGACTTATTAAGTAATTTCCCTAACATTTTAGTGTTTTTTTTCTTTTAGTGGAAACATGTAACATGTTTAATACTTCCTGTGAATGTAATCTAATTAATCCTATTTTCATACTGAATATAGGTTGTGTTAACATCTTATTTTGAAAACCGGATGTTGTGATGTTGTATCTTTCTGTTAATTCACAAAGTCCGCCGTTATTTGATAAATTATGTTGTATGTGGTGCTCGTATCGCGTACAATTGAGATTTGATAGCCTCTCTTCAGATAAGACTCTCAGACTGCAACACTTGTCTTTGTAAAGAGAGAAAATGACAGAATAAAGTCTCTAACCCTGCCTGTCAGCTCTCTCTGCTCCATTAAAACTATCCTCTGTATCGATAAACCCTGGTTCACCTGGCTACATATAGTACAGAGTTTAATAGTGTTATGTGGGTAATTGCTGGTGGTTTATTGATACGGAGGATATCTCTGTAAACCGTGTTGAATACATTAATTATCCTTGAGATCAGCAGACGAAAGAATGAACTAGTTAGCGGACCAGAGTAGTCCCTAAAGGAAAAGTATTTTTCTTGTGGACTGAAAAAGTAATTGATTTTATTAGTACCAAAAAGTAAAATTCTTATGTAAAATTTATATAATAAAAGAACGATACTTGACCTTCATGTATCGATACAATATTGCCACGGAAAATATTGCGATCCTATACTGTATTGACTTTTCCTCCTACCCCTTGTGTATACTGACGCTGTTGTTTATCTACCTGGTGTGTGTGTGTGTGTGTGTGTGGGCGTGTCCTGGGGGTGCACACTGCACATTAGAAAACAGTGAGTTACTGATTTCTTTCATAAAATATTCATTCTGAGTTTCTGTACAACGTGTTGGGCAAATTTTATTTTGTGTATGGATGTATTTTATGTTTTCTGGTAAATTTAAATACTTGTGCATGAACTTGTGCATTGTGCGACTAAGTGAATGTATTTATATTTGTTTTTTGTTTTCTCTTTTTAGAAAAGGTCACTACTGTTGTCTAGAGTGGACTGTTGCCTAAACTTTACTAGATTTTGTGTCAAGATTTATTGTTATTATTCTAGACTTTGTTGTTGACGTCTACCAGGGTGAGTGTAAACTAGTTAAGCTGTTTACATATTGTGGTATGGTTAAGGGGTACTATAGTGTACTGTTAAATCAAATAGTTCAGATCAGATGCAATAAATAAATGACAAATGAAAAATTCATGTGTTTTGTGTAACCACCAACTGCCTCGAAATCTTCACTTTACATTATTAATGCTTTTTTTTAGCTAAAATTTATTGTTTATTTGGCCTCATCAATCATTATATGTATGCATATACACACTGTATATACAGTAAATATACACATATATATACAAAGATGCTCACAAGTCTTTGAGCTAGAGTCCAAGTCACTTGTCATCATATCACATAATCAATGTTGTATCACCTGCTGCGTTCAATCCAGGCCTTTTTATAACACTGCATACCTATTAGGAATTCTGTAACTGTAACCTGTTTTTCCACTTACAGAGCTCAACCATGTAATGTGCAATGCAATTAATGACTGCTTATTAACTACTGAAGTCAACACACCCACATACTCTCAAACCCAGTGTAACGTTAACTAAATAAAACTGTAAATTTACATGATCAACAAAAAACCTGTAAACTGATTGCAGCCGACGTTAAT
>NW_025742005.1:402-1804 GCF_021292245.1 Micropterus dolomieu | reverse complement strand
GCATTGTAAGTGGGGGATAAGTGGTGGCGTAGACCCCCTCCTCTGTTCAATGACGGCTTCTCAACCCTGGTGTAGATGCTTCCTTGACACCTCTTTCAAACCATCCATCTTCTCTGTCTAAAATGTGCACCTGGTGGTCCTCAAACGAGTGTCCTCTGTCCTTCAGATGTAAGTAGACTGCAGAGTCTTGACCTGAGGAGTTGGCCCTTCTGTGTTGAGCCATGCGTTTGTGTCGTGGTTGTTTAGTCTCCCCAATATACAGGTCTGTGCATTCCTCACTGCATTGGACCGCATACACTAGATTGCTTTTCTTGTGTTTGGGGGTGCGGTCTTTGGGGTGGACCAGCATCTGTCTTAGTGTGTTATTGGGTTTAAAAAACACAGGGATGTTGTGTTTGTTGAAAATCCTCCTGAGTTTCTCTGATACTCCAGACACGTATGGAATCACAATGTTTTTCCATATGATTTTCTTTCCTAACCCCCCGTAGTGTTGGTGTTCTTCCTGGAACTTGTGGCTGTTTTCACTAAGGTCCATTTAGGGTATCCACAGGCTATGAGTGCCCCATTCAGGTGGTTCTGTTCTTCTTCTTGGGCTTGGGCACTCGTTGGTATGTTCGGTGGTGCAGGGTTCTCATGACCCCTAGTTTATGCTCCAGTGGGTGGTGGGAATCCAAAAGCAGGTATTGATCTGTGTAGGTTTCCTGTAGAATTTGTAGGCTCCTGTCCTCTTCAAGGTGACACATCCAACTCCAGCACCCAGAACAAACTCATTTAAAATGCCTCTCAACAAGTAAGACTTTTATCTTAAATGATTTTATCTTGTCTGCAAATCTAGATTTTATGTTTTTAACTGAATCCTGGTTGCAAATGAATGACTATAGCCAGCTAGCTGAACTGTGTCCGCCTCAATATGATTGTTTTAGTCAACCGAGGGTCAGTGGTCGTGGTGGTGGGCTAGTGAGCTTGTATAGGGAAAATTTAAAATGTCATCAAGTACGCTGTGATGAATTTAACTCCTTTGAAGTTCTCACTCTTAAAGTTGGAGGGCTGCAACCTATCATATTTTTTTATAATTTATTGCCCCCCAAAACCGCCTGGAGGATTTTTATCAGAACTTCCTGAATTTTTATCTACTCTGGTTTTAAATTATGACAGAATTGTTCTTTGTGGCGATTTTAATATTCATGTTGATGACCCCACCAATGTTAATGCAACTAACATTTTAAATATGGCCACTTCTTTTAACTTCAAACAACATGTCAAAGGGCAAACACATAACCGTGGTCATACACTGGACTTGGTTTTTACCCTGGGTGTCAGCATTTCCTCTGTGGAATTAGTGGACATGACCATATCTGACCACAGATGTATTGTTTTTAGCTGCGATTCGCCTGTTACTCAT
>NW_025742005.1:0-382 GCF_021292245.1 Micropterus dolomieu | reverse complement strand
TTTATTGCCCCCCAAAACCGCCTGGAGGATTTTTATCAGAACTTCCTGAATTTTTATCTACTCTGGTTTTAAATTATGACAGAATTGTTCTTTGTGGCAATTTTAATATTCATGTTGATGACCCCAACAATGTTAATGCAACTGACTTTTTTTTAACACCTGTCTGATTCCAACACCAACAATCTGGTCGATCACTTCAATCATATCTGCTTGTCGTCACTAAATATTACTGCTCCTCTAAAGGTTAGGCCTACGTCTAAAGCTAGTAAGCAACCCTGGATAATTGACAGCATTCGCAGCCTAAAAAGGGAATGCAGGAAAGCAGAGCGCAGATGGAAAAAATCCAGTCTCCAAGTCCATTACCTCAGTCTGAAGGATTTAT
>NW_025742004.1:0-1250 GCF_021292245.1 Micropterus dolomieu | reverse complement strand
GGCTTCTCAACCCTGGTGTAGATGGCTTCCTTGACACCTCTTTCAAACCATCCATCTTCTCTGTCTAAAATGTGCACCTGGTGGTCCTCAAACGAGTGTCCTCTGTCCTTCAGATGTAAGTAGACTGCAGAGTCTTGACCTGAGGAGTTGGCCCTTCTGTGTTGAGCCATGCGTTTGTGTAGTGGTTGTTTAGTCTCCCCAATATACAGGTCTGTGCATTCCTCACTGCATTGGACCGCATACACTAGATTGCTTTTCTTGTGTTTGGGTGTGCGGTCTTTGGGGTGTACCAGCATCTGTCTTAGTGTGTTCTTGGGTTTAAAAAACACAGGGATGTTATGTTTGTTGAAAATCCTCCTGAGTTTCTCTGATACTCCAGACTTTTCCTCCTCCCCTGTAGTTTTGTTCTTCTTGGATCTTTTGGCTGTTTTCACAAAGGTCCATTTAGGGTATCCACAGGCTGTAAGTGCCCCCTTCAGGTGTTTCTGTTCCTTCTCTCTGGCTTGGGCGCTTGTTGGTATGTTTTCCGCTCTGTGGTGCAGTGTTCTCATGACCCCTAGCTTGCAACCTCCAGTGGGTGGTGTGAATCGAAGAGTAGGTATTGGTCTGTGTGTGTGGGTTTTCTGTAAACACCAATCTGCAGGCTCCTGTCCTCTTTAATGTGTACAGCGCAGTCCAGGAAGGCCAAACTGTTGTTGTGAACATCTTCTCGTGTGAACTTGATGCTACTGTCCACAGAGTTGATGTGTTCTGTGAAGGCTTGCACTTTCTGGCTTTTAATTTTGACCCAGGTGTCGTCCACATATCTGTACCGGTGGCTCGGTGCTGTTCCTCTGAAGGAGTTGAGGGCTTTATTCTCCACTTCTTCCATGTAGATGTTTGCCACAATCGGGGATACCGGTGAGCCCATGGCACAGGCATGCTTCTGTCTGTAGAATCCACCGTTGTACTGGAAGTAGGTGGTGTTTAGACAGAGGTCGAGTAATTTGCAGATTTGGTCAGGGCTGAGGCTCTGTTGTCCAGGGTGTTGTCTTGTGTTAGCCATTTCCTAACGGTTTCTACTGCCTCTATGGTGGGGATGATGTCAAATGTGATACAAATGTAATGGACACACTACACTGTGGTATGTGTGGGTGGTTTGCTTGTCTTTTTTTCTTTTTTTTATCTTACACTGTATCACCACAGCAAGGTGTCACGGTGGTGCAGTGCCTAGCCTGTCCCAGACCTTTCTGTGTGGGCATGTTCTCCCC
>NW_025742003.1:7997-11663 GCF_021292245.1 Micropterus dolomieu | reverse complement strand
TTGGAACTAAAAACCCAAGTCAAAAAGAAATATACTTAAGTAGCACTTTTTTTGGATGCACTTATCACATTTTAATTGTACTATACTAAGTGTATATTAAATGTGTCATTTTGGAACAACTTAAAGTATGTTAAGTGTCATTTTAGAAATACTTAAAGTCAACTTTAAGATAATTGCAATATATTTTAATGTACTTCTTTAAATTGAACTTATAATACCCTTTTGTGCTATACTTGAAGAAAGGTTAAAATATATTTTAAACTTCACAAAAATGTGTTCCCTGAACATTTTTATTAGCATTTCATCTTATTAGTAATTTATTACTAGTATACTCCAAGAGCCACTATTAATATCTTGGGAAGCTGCTTTATGAAACCATTCATTCAGTATGAGAATAATGCATTATTAATGCATTGAAAATACCTTGCAAAATGCCCTTTTAGCATAATAAAAATCAGTAAAAATGTATTTTACAACACATACACATATAGACAACTAAAAAACTTTAATTTTGTGTACATTACAAAAATAAATTCCTGTACATTAAAAAGGTACAGCAGGATGTATCACATCTTGACCAAAACACCTTCAAAAACATAATATCAGTAACATTATGACATAAGATCAGTATTACTGAAAAGTACACTATACACATCCCATCTTTAATGTTACCCATGGGGGTCCCTCATACAGTTCGGACTCTGGGCACGGCTCAGATGACCTCACGGCAAGCCACCCCACCTCTGACACCATATGCGGCCAAAGGCGAGAGCAGTCACCCTGCTCAGATTCAAACACAGGTCTACAGGGTACCAAACATGCAACTTTGACAGCAAAGCCAAAGAGCCAGGCTCGTTGGTATGGCAGTCCAAGCGCTTACTAAGCTGTAGTGACGGTACTCCGTCACAAGCATACAGTACAAATAGTGGAACCAAACTGAAACTGAAAAATGTCACAATCCTTATCCTTGGAGTGGAGGGTCGGTTATCTTTGAGTAGGACTGCAGACTCTATGGGATTTGGAAACTGCTTTATCACACAGCATCTGTGGAGGGAAAAGGAAAAATTTCGTCTATATCGAAGCAATATTACCTCTAATTAATTAACAACCATTGTCAGATTTTTTATTTTGTTTAAAGCTGCTGAAACACAATGTGACATCATGTCTAACTGTTCTGATAATGCTAACAGTTTAGGTTCAGGTGAAATGATTTTCCACAAGGGACCCCTCCCAGTTAATGCTCAGGTCTTCCATTACAACATGATCAAAAACATTACATGAACACCACTGTGCATTCAGCCAAGGAGCTGGATATGATAAAATGTTATTAAACAGGTACAACAAATAACACAAACATTCAGACTTTCTTAACAACTGTCGATGTCATTTCACATCAACACAGCAGTCAATTTGTGAAGTACAAAGGTAGCCAATTACTTCATGTATAGTATGTATAATATTTTAAATAAAATAGTGTGGTCACAGAATTGCAGTGTGAAACCAAACCAAAACTAACCGAATGTATCAAAATGACAACAGCTTTCAAAGACATTTAAAAATCTCTCAGTAGGAATCCTGTTTTAGATCCAGATTTTGAGAAACAGTTCATACTGCAGACTGATACCTCTGAGAGGTGTATGGGAGCAGTGCTTCTGCAGGGACCTAAGGAGGAGGATATGCAGAAAGAATCCTGCATATCGTGGCTGAACATCCTGCTGTGAAAAACATCATACTGCACATCGGGACCAATGATGTTGTGAATCAACAGTCTGAAGTGTTGAAAGAGGATTTTAATAATCTGTTGAACACAATCAGCTCTTTGAATGCTGAGTTGTTTATCAGTGGCCCTATACCGCCAATCACGAGGAGCTGAGAGATTCAGCAGACTGATGGCATTGAACACGTGGCTCTCAACGGCATGTACTGTCCATTCAGTGCATTTCATCAAAAACTTTTACTTTCTGTGGGACCGCAGACATCTTTTTAAGGTAGTTTCAGGAGTAAAATTGTTCAGCTCCAACCTGTTTTACTTTCTGCGTCACTCATCTGTTCCCTCTGCCAAGGAGAAGAGACAAGAGGAATCTAAATAAGAAGAAGACATTACACAACACACCAGAAACCTTGAAGGAGAGCCACCTCAGCCCCCGCCGGAAGAGAGCTCTGATCACAACTGAGCCAAGAGGAAGAGCCCCCACCTCCCTCACTGAAAACCAACAGTGAGGATTCACCATCTTTACCCTCCCAATCCCCATCTAGGTCACCCTTATCTCCAGACACCCTTTCTCCCCTCTCCCCCCTGTATGACTTCACTGATCACATGGAAGACCTGGTTACAGCTGGGACAAAATTTACTCCACCCACCTTCCCTCGCTCCACTCCCATTTTCTCTACCATAAACCCCCCTCACCGTCCACCTCCACCACATGTGTCACAAATACAGCACACAACCCGCCTTCCCGCTCCGCAATGGCGAAAAAGCCCAGTAAGCTCTGTCTGATATGTGCTGGGTCCAGGCTACAAGGAAAATAGCACTCATGACTCTTCACAGGACAAGCCGGGGCCCAGTGTGCTGGTAGTCTTCTCCATCCCTGTCTTGACAGGTAACAGGTGTTAAGAAACAGGAAGCACTCAACATATCCTGCAAATTTAGAATTGATTCCTCATCAGCTCACCTGTCGAAAAAAAGTGGGCCAGATAATGTTTTTAACACACTAAATTTAGCTTTGTTAAACAAACAAAAAAACATTTTTAATCAATGATTTTATAATCACTCACAATCTTAATTTCATGTTTTTAACTGAAACTTGGTTGGACCAAGATAACAGTGCAGCTGTCCTTACTGAGTCTACCCCTCCCAACTTCAGTTTCATGAGTGAAGCTAGAGTGCATAAAAGAGGAGGTGGAGAGAATTTTGCTTCTTTTGAATATGTGACTCTTCAGCGGAATGACTTTGGTGAACTGCTGTCTATAATCTGTATTGACTTTGACTGTGTGGTTATTGTTGGTGATTTTAACATCCATGTTGACAACCCCCAGGAAAGAGGGACTAAAGAACTGTGTTGTGTTCTTGAAAATTATGGACTGACCCAACATGTGACGGAGCCCACACACAATGAGGGGCACACTTTGGACTTAGTCATCTCCAAGGGTCTGGACATTTCCAAAGTTGTGGTGACTGATGTTGCTCTCTCTGAACATTCCTGTGTTTTCTTTGAGAGTTGCTATCTGCGTGCACACAAATAGACAAACAGAGGCACTGAAACACACTAGTGAAAAATTTATTGAGGCTTTCTCCTCGACACCCGCCCTCTCACGGGTCTCAGTGAATGAGTTTGTAGATAATTTCAGTTATAAAATTACAAATGTTATTGATGCCATTGCACCAGCCAAGGTGAAGGTGGTCTCTGGTAAGAGAAGATCTCCATGGAGAAATGCCATGCTGAAAAAGAGGGTGTCGAAAAGCTGAACGCAGGTGGCGGAAAACAAGTCTCCAGGTTCATTATGACATCTATAAAGAGAGACTTCGCATTTATAATATAGAACTGAGAAATGCAAGGCGGTCCTTCTTCTCTGACATCATCACCAAAAACACTAATAATGCACGTGCCCTGTTTGCTACTGTGGACATGCTAACCAACCCTCCTGTGTCTGTAGCCTCTGAACTTC
>NW_025742003.1:5553-7977 GCF_021292245.1 Micropterus dolomieu | reverse complement strand
GAAAGAGGGACTAAAGAACTGTGTTGTGTTCTTGAAAATTATGGACTGACCCAACATGTGACGGAGCCCACACACAATGAGGGGCACACTTTGGACTTAGTCATCTCCAAGGGTCTGGACATTTCCAAAGTTGTGGTGACTGATGTTGCTCTCTCTGATCATTCCTGTGTTTTCTTTGAGAGTTGCTATCTGCGTGCACACAAATAAAAAACAGAGGCACTGAAAACACTAGTGAAAATTTTATTGAGGCTTTCTCCTCGACACCCGCCCTCTCACGGGTCTCAGTGAATGAGCTTGTAGATAATTTCAGTTATAAAATTACAAATGTTATTGATGCCATTGCACCAGCCAAGGTGAAGGTGGTCTCTGGTAAGAGAAGATCTCCATGGAGAAATGCCATGCTGAAAAAGAGGGTGTCGAAAAGCTGAACGCAGGTGGCGGAAAACAAGTCTCCAGGTTCATTATGACCTGTTTGCTACTGTGGACATGCTAACCAACCCTCCTGTGTCTGTAGCCTCTGAACTTCTATCCACCAGGACCTGCAGATAAGCAATCAGTGCCTCGATGCCAGTAACACGATGTGTCTTGTCCCTGTGTCCACTTTGTCCACACAAACAATTTATATAGCATGAGACAATTTGATTCTATTAACCATAAAAACATGGAGGACATAATACAACATCTGAAATCCTCTTGATGTTGCCTTGATATTTTTGTTATTATTATTTTATTTGAAAAACAACAAGGGACAATACATATTAATGTTAAGAACCACAAATCAAGCCAGAAATCTTGGTGTAGTCATGGACTCAGACCTGAATTTGAGGAGCCAGATTAAGACAATTACAAAGTCATCCTACTATCACCTGAAGAATATATCACGGATTACAGTTTTTCCTCGATTGTTTACACACATTTTCTGAAAGAATGCCTCATATTCTCAGAACTCTACACACAAATCAAAAAACACACGCAATGGGCAAAACCCCTCAATTCTCCTGCAAAATGAAACTTTACATTCAAAACAATGTTATTTCTTCTCAAAATGGTATTTTGTTTTCAAATGACACACAAACCATCATATGAATAGACATTCATAAGAACCAGTTGAACACTGATGTGCTCAATGTAAAACACTATGATGAATGGAAAACACTTCTTCTCCATTCATCATAATGACTTAGGCCTTTTTGTTTAGTGTTAAACTTACTACAGACAGTACATACATAAGTGTGTTGTAAAATATTTGAGTCCCACAAAAACAATGTGCACAACATGTACATCCCATTCCCAACCAACACAAAGTTGCACATACACTACATACAAAACAACAGAAGAATTTACTGTACACAGTTACAGTAAAAAAAAAAAATGCACATGAAAAGAATCAGCTGCTATATCTCCACATGCATCCACCATAGCTTGGAGAAGAGGTATACGCGTTTGTGGATTTCGGTCATACACTTTCCATCTCCAGGCAGAAAAACATTCCTCAATAGGATTGAGGAATGGAGAATATGGAGGGAGATAAACTAAAAAGCGTGGGTGGGCAGTGAACCAGTTACGAACCAGAGCAGCCCTGTGGAAACTTACGTTGTCCCAAATGACAACGTACCTGAGCTGCTCTGGGCCATCTACCTGATCTGGTGGAATGAGTGTATTGTGTAGGGTGTCCAGGAATGTGATCAGATGGGCGGTGTTGTAGGGGCCAAGGGTAGCATGGTGATGGATGACGTCGTGGTGGGTAATCGCTGCACACATTGTGATGTTTCCTCCGCGCTGGCCAGGGACTTCAACAATGGCACGCTGGCCGATGACATCCCTTCCCCTCTTTCGTCTTTGTGAGGTTGAACCCAAACTCATCAATGAAGATGAACTGGTGCTCCACTGCAGCCACCTCTAGCTCAAGGACTCTCTGAAACACACATGACAATATCAAAAATAGACATGGAGTCGTCACTATTGTGAAGTACAATCATTATGATTACAATATTGAATTAAAGCTGCAAGCAGTGTTGGGCGGGCCCTCGCACTTGTAGCGCGTCCGGGTGTGAGCTGGCCGAGTTGCACATTCTGGAGCTCTGCCGGTGCGGCTGTGAATTTGCTACGCGGTTCCGACGCCGCATGAAGGTGCTATATGTCACTTCCTGTGTCCCCTATGTGGAGCTACATAGCACTTGCCGCTATGAATATAATTCGGTAGTGGCGTGTAGATGTCTTCGGGGTTGGACAGTTATCAAGCACGTAAAGTTTGGTTCAGATGTGAGCATGTACACTGAAGTTACAACAACTTCCTGTGTCATGGCGAAGAGTTGATCTTTGACGCCACGCCACGGACACGCCCATTGACGAAAACTCGCAAATAGCACAACTTTTCATCTTCAATGCCTTTAGAAGGCACAGCAGAAATTTGAAGTCGGTCGG
>NW_025742003.1:0-5533 GCF_021292245.1 Micropterus dolomieu | reverse complement strand
AACTTCTCGGCTTCAACAGGCTCGGTCAGCTTTCAGTGTGCACATTTCAGAATTTGCATATTTCATTAGCCCGTGTTTGATGTTAAACAATGTGCATCCTGCAATAGCAAAGCTCAGTACACAGCTGTTGCAGCGTCTATGTGTTTGTATGAATGTCTGTTTATTTATTTATTTTACATAATAGATTTTTTTTGTGACTTGCTATTTTTCAAAAACCTTTTTGTGAGATTTGCCTTGACTAAGTACGAATTACAATTATTTTCACAGAGCCATTATGTCCACAAGGAGGAGGAGGAAAAAGCCTATAGACGATGCAAAGACATACATTCTGTCTTGTACTGACAAGGATGGGTTTATGCCGAGATTCATTGACCGTTACAAAGGTAAGTTGCAGAAGATTCCTTGACACAACTTGTGCATTTCAAAAGCAAAAAAGTTAAAAAATTATTGTTGATGTTAGGGATGAGTCGCGATCTTTGAATAGTCAAATAGTCGGAACTGCGTGCAAAATTCGATCATAAAAAAGCATTTTCGAATATCGTTATATTTTCGCGCAATTCCTATGTGTTCTAAATTGACACCGCGCCTACTTTCACAGAACACTGGCCACCTGTGTTTTGTGCATAGTGTAAACAAACAACAGAAGAAGAACATTGTCATGACCGTTAACTCTGCGACCAACCATTTTAAATTATGCCAAGCAAAGCTCGCTGGCATACCACCACTCGGGGGCTGTTTACACTTCACTTCATGTGTTTTCTGTGATCGGACAAGTGTATGTGCATCTGGTTGTTGAAACCACATATGTAAATCTTACTCCTCCCAAAAATGCAAAAAAATAAACGTGTGAGAGCGTGTTATTATAGGCTATACGTCATGTTATAGCTAGATATGACGACGCTACTGCAACAGCTGAGCATCTATTCATCAAGCCAACTTGCAAACTATCGCAAATCAAAGTGAAAGTAAGTCGCAGATGCTTAACACACAATCATCTTCATTAAAAGTAAAGAAACGAGATGATCTTACCAGCGTTGTTGCCACTCTCTTTGATTTTGACATTTTAGCTGACGATCAATAAAATGCAGCACATATCTTTACTCCATTAAATCAGTATATAGCGCGGGAGTTGAAAATCGGATTTATATCCGATTTGCAAAATCACATTTATGTGACCAATTGTAAATGGAGCAATGTACAGCCCCGTACAACAATGATGCATATAGCCACCTGAGATTCAAAGCTCCCGGCAGCAGCTTCATCCTCCCCAGCAGTCATGGCTAGTTTGTTGGGTAGACGTAGGCTAAGTTGCATGCTAGGCATCTGGCAATATAATTTCCCCGCCTGACAAAGTTAGTAATCTGCTGCTTGAGTGTCCCAGCTGTGCCATCCGAGCGAGTGTTCTCTGTGAACACTTTCTGTCATTGTGAGAATGCGCCTTTTTTTTTTTTTCGATTTCCGAACGATATTCGACTTTTGCTCCTCGATTATCGAATGGCATTTTTGGAAGAAATTCACATCCCTAGTTGATGTAATGGCAGGGTACAGTTTTTGTGTGTTTTCAGGTTATATATTCCTATTTTATTTTTTATTTTTTTGCCTTTGTCAAAGACAGTGATCGAAGTGAGTGTGATACTTTACAGCCCAGGCAAGATTGTCAGAGTGCTTTGTCAGAATATTCTACTGAAGTGTCCAGAGAAGTAGAGCCTATTGCTGTGGTAGACTAGCTGCAGTTTAGAGTTTAAGGCAAATTTTCATCTTGATTGGTCCCAAATAAGTGACATGGAAAGGAAAGGGCGAAGTTAATAGGGATAAAACATCTGCATTATAAAACATTAAAAGTAGATGTCATCATTCACATGTATGAATTTCAGTTCTTTTCTTGTTGTTTCCCTTGGCCTGTTGGGTCTTATTTTTCATTTACTGAGCTCCTAAGGTTTTTAAAAAGCATTCGTTTTGATTTTTAAAATGATGCAGGAACCATGAAGTAGCACTTTCTTCTTCTCTGTTTCTGCTTCAGCATACAGTTTGTTCCTCACAGTCTCTGGGTGTCAAACCCCAATTATTACAAATTTGTAATTAATAAAGTTATTGCACTTGAGAATCCGAATTTCAATGCACCTTTCGTTCACTGCAACTTAAAGTCCCACTCCGATCATCTTTTGAGCTATTTTAAAGCGTTCTCAGTGGTCTTTAAATTATGATTATGCAGTTTTTAGCCCAAATCAAAAAACATGCTCTTTTCCAGGACTTTGCTTCTGCAGAGCGGCAGTACCTCATTAGCAATTCGCCTCTGCGTTGTGGGCGGAGCCAGCGCTGCGGTAAATTATGAAAGCTAATTCCAATATCTCTCTTCTTAGCACTGCAACCCAGTACAGCACACAGGTGTTGATCCGCCATCGTCTTCTCTACTCCTCAGAACCTAAGCGGAGTGGGGCAGGAGCTTGTGGCCCCCCCAGAGTTATTACATCACAACTCCAGTCTGTTTTAGGCTGCCTTTTAGTGACTGCCATTGGTTCACAGCCATTTGAATGCAGAAATACTCAAAAATGCAATTTTGAGCTTAATTTTCTATAGATATGTCCTCTAGCTTTAGAAAAATGCCACAAGAACATGTTAACAACACGAAAAACATGATTTTCATCGGAGTGGGTCTTTAAAGCTCATTTGCACAATACATTATTTAACTAGTCTCTCTATTTGTTGTATACGTTTGTTATATTGCTTTTCTGTGTCCTATATTTATTTTGTAAATCAGGAATACTTTCTGTTTTTTAGTCATAACCTAGTATTACCTTGGATACCCACGCTCTATTATAGTCTTTCAGGCCCTTCTAAAAAAGAAAAGTGGAAAAAAAATAAACACAGAGCTCCTCTGACCTTTATTTCTGAAGGCATTATTGTCTCGCGAGATCTGATGCGATATTTTGGCTGTCATGGACGGTCATTTAAATAATGCAAATGAGGGGCGCGTTGATTGGTGGCAGGAAAGAGGGGGGTTGACACCGCAGGTAACTTCAGCATATCATTCCAAAATGACATCATGGCGCAAGTTGTGAATGAAGCCGACCTGGGACCGCGTCATTAAAAATGATTTTAATCCACTGGTCCCTGACAGCTTGGTCGGTTCTTGGGAGAGAAAACACATTTAAGTTACATGTTGATTCTGGCAGTCAACAACAGAGCAACTCACGTGTGCACTACGTTTCTGCATCTTTCGCGACTGAATATGAGGGGGAGAGGGGCAGGGCGGGCTTCCTGCAGCATAGGTCTGCGGTGTCCATATATGGTATATCCTGCCCCGTCTTGACGTCAAGTCGGGGCAGAAATTAAAATCTCGTATTTGAGTGCGCGTGCATGTGGGCTGGTTTACGAACCCAGGGGTAAACAAACGCTTCACTTTTAAATATCGGCTTCCCGGCCAGTGTATAATCGTTAGGCAATCATAACATACAATAGCCGTGTTTCCACTGTCGGGCCAGAGCCGGGCCGTGCTAGTGCGTGCCAGGGCCAGTCGCGTTTCCACTGTCACTTCCGGGGCTTGATCGGGCCACGCCGGGGCTTCCTCGGGGCCAGCGGCCAGGTTTTCTGGCCTGACGAATACCTTGGTCAAAAGCGGGCCAGCTCGGCCTAGAGGACTGGTTACGAACAGAGGCGGAGTTTAGCCTACCTGAGACGGCAGCGCCGGATGATTCTGTCAGCATTAAAGACTTAAATAATTTATCTCAAAACTCACTTTCATGTTTGAATGCCTTCTGTTTGTGATCCGATGTGAATTCTGACCACCGTATTAAGGTAGACATATTTATAGGTTACGTGATGCAAAAGACTGCACGCTAGTTACCATAGTAAACATGGTAAATGTGAACGGTTGAAGAAATCATACAAATCGCTATCACAAACATGTTTCTATTTTATCTGTCAGTATAAGCCCGTCTCGTCTCTTACCGGACTATCATAAAATAAAGCAATTTTTTTGATTCTCTGACTGAAAATAGGGTTTAATTAAACCTGCAAGCAGCGTTGGGCGGGCCCTCGCACTTGTAGCGCGTCCGGGTGTGAGCTGGCCGAGTTGCACATTCTGGAGCTCTGCCGGTGCGGCTGTGAATTTGCTACGCGGTTCCGACGCCGAATGAAGGTGCTATGTCACTTCCTGTGTCCCCTATGTGGAGCTACATAGCACTTGCCGCTATGAATATAAATCAGGATTGGCGTGTAGATGTCTTCGGGGTGGGAGAGTTATCAAGCACGTAAAGTTTGGTTCAGATGTGAGCATGTACACTGAAGTTACAACAACTTCCTGTGTCATGGCGAAGAGTTGATCTTTGACGCCACGCCACGGACACGCCCATTGACGAAAACTCGCAAATAGCACAACTTTTCATCTTCAATGCCTTTAGAAGGCACAGCAGAAATTTGAAGTCGGTCGGACAAAAACCCTAGGAGGAGTTCGTTAAAGTACGGAGTGTGTACATCATCCAAAAATGTATGTAAAATTTAAAGTGGCCGACTTCCTGTTGGCTTTAGGCTATGGCTCCAAGAGACTTTTGTGCGTCTGGACAAGATACACGTACCACAGAAAATGTGTATAAGAAGGTGAAACGTGCGACCCGGCCTCGACCCATCTTCAATGCTCTAACTGAGGGAAGTAGGTTGTTCCCCAAAATCTCCCAATACATGGCCCCGGTCATCCTCTCCTTAATACAGTGCAGTCGCCCTGTCCCATGTGCTGAAAAAACCCCCAAAGCATGATGCTACCACCCCCATGCTTCACAGTAGGGATGGTGTTCTTGGGATGGTACTCATCATTCTTCTTCCTCCAAACACGGTTAGTGTAATTATGACCAAAAAGTTCTATTTTGGTCTCATCTGACCACATGACTTTCTCCCATGACTCCTCTGGATCATCCAAATGGTCATTGGGAAACTGAAGATGGGCCTGGACATGTGCTGGTTTAAGCAGGGGAACCTTCCGTGCCATGCATGATTTCAAAGCATGACGTCTTAGTGTATTACCAACAGTAACCTTGGAAACGGTGGTCCCAGCTCTTTTCAGGTCATTGACCAGCTCCTCCCGTGTAGTTCTGGGCTGATTTCTCACCTTTCTTAGGATCACTGAGACCCCACGAGGTGAGATCTTGCATGGAGCCCCAGTCCGAGGGAGACTGACAGTCATGTTTAGCTTCTTCCATTTTCTAATGATTGCTCCAACAGTGGACCTTTTTTCACCAAGCTGCTTGGCAATTTCCCCGTAGCCCTTTCCAGCCTTGTGGAGGTGTACAATTTTGTCTCTAGTGTCTTTGGACAGCTCTTTGGTCTTGGCCATGTTAGTAGTTGGATTCTTACTGATTGTATGGGGTGGACAGGTGTCTTTATGCAGCTAACGACCTCAAACAGGTGCATCTAATTTAGGATAATAAATGGAGTGGAGGTGGACATTTAGAAGGCAGACTAACAGGTCTTTGAGAGTCAGAATTCTAGCTGATAGACAGGTGTTCAAATACTTATTTGCAGCTGTATCATACAAATAAAT
>NW_025742002.1:0-1749 GCF_021292245.1 Micropterus dolomieu | reverse complement strand
TTGATAAGCGGCACTGGTGGAAGGGGTGTAGATCACTTAGTGCTGATGTAGAGCTGGACGCTGTGTGAGATTGGCGCCAGTTCAGAGCAGATGCCCTTAAGGGTGATGTATTGTTGCCTGTTGGTGAGATAGGATTGAAACCAGTGAAGCCAGCGTCAGATGGTTGAGGAGGGTCAGGTGGGCAGAATAAGCGGTTGATAGTGGAAAAAAGCTGTTTAGGTTGATGTTGTTGGTTGCCAATGAGTGTTGAGTAACAGTTAGTTTTCACCTTGGACAGAGCATCTTTGTAGCTCTTAACTTGGTCGTTGTAGGCTTCCTGGTGGCCAGATTTTTCATAGTACCTCTGATGTAGAAATTTAATCACCTCAAGGCTAACATTACTCCGTACGATGTGCAAGGTGAGATTCTTGAGTTCCAAAGCAGACAGCAGCACAGCCTGCAGCAAAGACTGCCTCACAGCCTGCATCGCAAGCAGCAGCACAGCCTGCATCACAGCCTGCAGCACAGCCTGCATCACAGCCAGGAGCACAGACTGCATCACAGCCAGCAGCACAGACTGCATCACAGCCAGCAGCACAGCCTGCAGCACAGCCTGCATCACAGACAGCAGCACAGCCTGCATCACAGACAGCAGCACAGACAGCAGCACAGACTGCCTCACAGACTGCATCGCAAGCAGCAGCACAGACCGCAGCGCAAGTAGCAGCACAGACAGCCGCACAGACTGCATCACAGCCTGCAGCACAGCCTGCATCACAGCAGCACAGACAGCAGCACAGACTGCCTCACAGACTGCATCGCAAGCAGCAGCACAGACCGCAGCACAAGTAGCAGCACAGACAGCCGCACAGACTGCCGCACAGACTGCTTTACAGCAGCACAGACAGCCGCACAGACTGCCGCACAGACAGCAGCACAGACTGCCGCACAGACAGCAGCACAGCAGCACAGACTGCAGCACAGACTGCAGCACAGACTGCTTTACAGCAGCACAGACTGCAGCACAGACTGCAGCACAGCCGCACAGACTGCATCACAGGAGCACAAACAGCAGCACAGACTGCATCACAGCCGCACAGACAGCAGCACAGACAGCATCACAGCAGCACAGACAGCATCACAGACAGCATCACAGACAGCATCACAGACAGACGCACAGACTGCAGCACAGACTGCAGCACAGACTGCAGCACAGCCTGCAGCACAGCCTGCAGCACAGCCTGCAGCACAGCCTGCAGCACAGACTGCAGCACAGACTGCAGCACAGCCTGCAGCACAGACTGCATCACAGACAGCAGCACAGCCTGCAGCACAGACTGCAGCACAGCCTGCATCACAGACTGCAGCACAGCCTGCATCACAGACTGCAGCACAGCCTGCATCACAGACAGCAGCACAGACAGCAGCACAGACAGCAGCACAGACAGCAGCACAGACTGCCTCACAGACTGCATCGCAAGCAGCAGCACAGACCGCAGCGCAAGTAGCAGCACAGACAGCCGCACAGACTGCATCACAGCCTGCAGCACAGCCTGCATCACAGCAGCACAGACAGCAGCACAGACTGCCTCACAGACTGCATCGCAAGCAGCAGCACAGACCGCAGCACAAGTAGCAGCACAGACAGCCGCACAGACTGCCGCACAGACTGCTTTACAGCAGCACAGACAGCCGCACAGACTGCCGCACAGACTGCTTTACAGCAGCACAGACAGCCGCACAGACTGCCGCACAGACAGCAGCACAGAC
>NW_025742001.1:0-3061 GCF_021292245.1 Micropterus dolomieu | reverse complement strand
TGGTCTTTGGCAGGAAAAACATTTTTAATCAATGATTTTATAATCACTCACAATCTTAATTTCATGTTTTTAACTGAAACTTGGTTGGACCAAGATAACAGTGCAGCTGTCCTTATCGAGTCTACCCCTCCCAGCTTCAGTTTCATGAGTGAAGCTAGAGTGTATAAGAGAGGAGGTGGAGTTGCCATTTTGTTTAATGACTCCCTCCAATGCAAAAAGATGTCTTATGGGAATTTTGCTTCTTTTGAATATGTGGTTCTTCAGCTGAATTCCTCTTCTCGAGCTATTTTTCTAAATTTCTACAGGCCCCCTAAATACTGTGCAAACTTTTTTGATAACTTTGGTAAACTGCTGTCTATAATCTGTATTGACTTTGACTGTGTGGTTATTGTTGGTGATTTTAACATCCATGTTGACAACCCCCAGGACAGAGGGACTAAAGAACTGTGTTGTGTTCTTGATAATTATGGACTGACTCAACATGTGACGGAGCCCACACACAATAATGGGCACACTTTGGACTTAGTCATCTCCAAGGGTCTGGACATTTCCAAGGTTGTGGTGATTGTTGCTCTCTCTGATCATTCCTGTGTTTTATTTGAGAGTGCTATCTGCGTGCACACAAATGTACAAACAGAGGTAATCACAAAACAGCGTACCACTGAAAACACTAGTGAAAAATTTATTGAGGCTTTCTCCTCGACACCCGCCCTCTCACGGGTCTCAGTCAATGAGCTTGTAGATAATTTCAGTTCTAAAATTACAAATGTTATTGATGCCACTGCACCAGCCAAGGTGAAGGTGGTCTCTGGTAAGAGAAGATCTCCATGGAGAAATGCCACGCTGGTTAGAACTAAAAAAAGAGCGTGTCGAAAAGCTGAACGCAGGTGGCGGAAAACAAATCTCCAAGTTCATTATGACATCTATAAAGAGAGACTTCGAATTTATAAATTAGAACTGATAAAATGGAAGGCGGTCCTTCTTCTCTGACATCATCACCAAAAACACTAATAATGCACGTGCCCTGTTTGCTGCTGTCGACAGGCTAACCAACCCTCCTGTGTCTGTAGCCTCTGAACTTCTATCCACCAGGGCCTGCAATAAATTTGCCTCCTTCTTCACAGACAAAATTCAAACAATTAGACAAGCAATCAGTGCCTCCATGCCAGTAACAGGATATGTCTTGCCCCTGTGTCCACTCAAAAACGATTTATATAGCATGAGGCAATTTGATTCTATTAACCATAAAAACCTGGAGGACATAATACAACATCTGAAATCCTCCTCATGCTGCCTTGATATTCTGCAGGTTTTTCCTAAAATGTTTCTAAATGCATGGCCTCAGATCTACTACAAATAGTCAACATGTCTCTCCTCTCAGGTTTGTTCCCACAGGCCCTGAAAACTGCAGTCATTAAGCCACTCTTAAAAAAGAGCAATCTAGACAGTTCACTAATGAGCAATTATAGGCCCATATCAAATCTGCTGTTTTTAAGTAAAAACATTGAAAAGGCTGTTTTTCAACAGCTTAGTGCTTTCTTGGCACTAAATAACTGTTTTGATGTCTTCCAGTCAGGATTTCGACCACACCACAACACTGAGATGGCTCTTGTTAAGGTCTTCAATGACATCCATTTAAACACTGACAGTGGCAGAATTTCAGTCTTAGTATTATTGGATCTCAGTGCTGCATTCGACAAGGTCGACCACAACATAGACAGACTTGAAAACTGGGTTGGACTTTCTGGCACAGTACTAAAATGGTTTGAATCCTACTTAAAGGACAGGGGCTACTTTGTATCTATAGGTAATCACACATCTGAGCTGACAAAAATTACATGTGGAGTTCCCCAAGGCTCCATTCTGGGGCCTCTTTTGTTTAACATTTACATGCTTCCACTGGCTCAGATTATGAAAAACAACAAAATATGTTACCATAATTATGCAGATGACACATAGATTTACATAACCATTTCACCAGGAGACTATGATCCCATACGAGTGCTGAGTAACTGTATTGAGCACGTCAACGATTGGATGTGCCGGAATTTTCTTCAATTGAACAAAGATAAAACTGAAGTTATTGTTTTTGGAGCCAGGGAGGAACGTCAGCGCTCGACTTCAATCTGTAATGTTAAGAACCACAAATCAAGCCAGAAATCTTGGTGTAGTCATGGACTCTTGGAATTTGAGGAGCCACATTAAGACAATTACAAAGTCAGCCTACTATCACCTGAAGAATATATCAAGGATTAAAGGACTTATGTCTCAGCAAGACTTGGAAAAACTTATCCATGCATTTATCTTCAGTCGACTCGACTACTGTAAAGGGCTCCCTAAAAAATCCATCAGACAGCTGCAGCTGATTCAGAACGCTGCCTCTCGAGTCCTCACTAAGACCAAAAAGTGGATCACATCACTCCAATTCTGAGGTCTTTACATTGGCTTCCTGTATGTCAACGAATTGATTTCAAAATCCTGCTGTTAGTTTATAAAGCACTAAATGGTGTAGGGCAGGGGTATTCAATTAGATTTCAAAGAGGTCTAGTTAGAGAAAATTTCCTGAAGCAAAGGTCCGGAACATCAAAACGACGAACTTGCGTTATCATTCAGTACTATAACCTATAGTTGTATCAACACATGTTTTTAGTCAACAACGGACTGTCAAATCAAATAATATTTCAGTCAGTTTTCACATCAAACTGGAAGGATAATAAATAATAACTATTCAAATAATAAATTCTAAATTTAAGTAAACTAAATTAAAGTGCCTAATTTTTAGAAAAAATTTTATAAAAAGTGTAGCTTGAAGTGATGAAGTGTAGTCTTAACCAATTTTATAATAAACACACAAATGAACAGCTGTAATGCCTCCTCTTCTCTTTCATTTCCTCTTACAGAGCTACCACTTTCCTACTTTCTGTTGTTCAGTGAGAAACGTGAGCTCCAGCTAGCATATTGGAGATCTATGAGATATTCTGGTTTTGAACTGCCCGTGGGAGGAATGTACATGTAAAAATCTGTACATTCTTGATTAAAAGTCATGTGAAATCTCTTTTAT
>NW_025742000.1:0-9807 GCF_021292245.1 Micropterus dolomieu | reverse complement strand
TGACTGACTCCATGAAACACAGGTTGGCCTGAGGTTAACTGTGGCGGGCGGGACACATCGGATCAGTCTGTATCTTGCAGAGCTTTCTAAAGCCTGCGGAACAAACAACCAGGACCTTACAGGAGCCGCAGCATCTTTAGACGGCAGCCCACATCAGCAAGACACGCATCTCACTAAAGCTGGTGTGTTATTTTAAAGATACACCCAATATTTTATTAATTTACTCAAATAAAATAGTTGTCTGAAGGGGGGGTTGCTTAATAATGTTGCTCCGTTTTCTTTATTCCTTTAAGATTGGACACATGTTTTACTTAAAACGGCCTTTACTTCATTTCCTGTAGGATTCCTCTTTCCATACTTGCACAGCGCGAAGAATCCGAAACTACTTTGTTACCATCCAGATTTTGTTGCATCAGGAAGAGACAAGAACAGGAAGCTCAATAAACAATGTTTTCTGAGGCACTAAGAATATCCTGTTCATGACTCCACATTCTGACATGGCAACAAGACATCGTTTATTTCACAATAACAAAAGCAACAAAGACGTGTTGCTGCTTCTGCAGGAGTTGTGTGGCAACGTGGGAAAGAGCAAGGACTCTGCTCCATCCCTTTCTAACTTTAGGTTGTCAGCTGCAGTGTTATGTGTGAAGAAGGGGTGTCAACTCCGAGACAGGATGAACAAAAGGTGAAAAAGAAAAGACAATCGAACAACACGTTGCGCACTGTTTAGGACTCTGGGACTTGAGTGTGAAGATTTACTCGATGTGGCTGAAAACACTCACCCACAGCTGGTCTCCAGCAGACTGTCCCCGACCTGCAGAGACGCCATGCCAAAGTCTGCTATCCTGATGTTGTTCTTCTCGTCTAACAACAAGTTCTCAGGCTTCAAATCTCTGTGGCTGCAGGACGACAGGACAGGAAACAGAAGAAAGAGATTGAAATGTTGATTTAAATTGAAAAGTGACGACCATCCTGACACCTGGAATCAATAACCTCCGTCTCTGCATCCATCCAGGCCTCCACCAGCTTGTTTTGGGTTTTATTAGTATTTCATTTTTGCTTAAACTAAAAAAAAGCGAATGTTAAAGTTCTAGTACCTCAATAAAATGTGTCACTCCCTTTTTTGTTACTTACTCCAGTTGATGATGTTGGATATATGGTTTATTTTGGGTCAGACAAAAATCTTTTGACCTCTGAAGACTTAACTGCTTAACTGATATCTCGAAACTGTAAGTCAAAAGCAACTGGAAGATGTTGCGCCTCTCAGCTTCTTCACTTCTGGAACAGTTCTTCAGCTGAAGAAGCGTTTCAAATGACATCCTGTTTCCTTTGACAGAGCACTTCCTCCATCCACTGGCATTCTGACAATGACCATTTTACTTCTGCTTCTTTGCTGTAATTTCATGTAAAATAATATTTGAATCGAGTGGGCACTTTGCTTTTATGCTTCAACTTTGGAGGTGGTGTGGGCGAAATGGGAAACAATTAGTCCTGAAAGCCTTCACACCTACAGGCTTTCTTCTGTTGTAAAGGCTACTGTACGGCAATCCAATTATCAAGAACTGATCCGAGTCAGTATCTACCCTTTTACTCAAAACGAGTGAGGGAAATGAAACCGGTAGATACGAGCTTGACTTTTCCCGGTTCATCCAGGAAACACACATCACAGAACAAATCCAGTTCTTCAAAGCTAAACACTTGATGTCTCATGCTGAGAGGCAGAACGTCTTTGATGTGCAGTTGCTCTTAGATACACAGCGTTGCAGCCATGCACCGAGGAACTAAAGGTTCTCTCACAGATGAAAAGAGATCAAGAGGAGCTGGACCCTCTAAAGTCACCCCCGGCTACAGCTGATGAGGAAAGAGGCTGAAGAGGAGGCACACGGGAGGGAACCTGTTGCTCAGTCACCAAAACTGAGCAAACACTTCAGTTCTTCTAGGAATACGACTTCATAAAGAATTCTTGGCTAATAAATGGCGTGCCGCCTCGACGCAAGGATCCGAATCGAGGCTCTAAGGACAGAGGGTGTCGTACTCTGTGTCACTGCAATTTTTCAATTCAGTGGGAATTTATTAGGATGAAAGATGAAGAAGACAGGCCTAAATGAGCTGAAGTTCATCTGATCTGCAGGCCTGCAAATGCTCAGTAAATATTCCCCAATGTGTTTTCTAAACATAACATTGGGATTTCCAACTAGTTCAACAGTAGATAATTAGAAAGAAATCATACCCGACCTGAGTGCCAAGCTGTGCGCAACACAACTGTCAAATCCCAACCTAATGATTAAAAATGATAGTAGAAAAAGGTATCTGACCATATGGAGTGGCTGTGGCAGAAGTCCAGGGCTGAGATGATCTGTCTGAAGAACTTTCTGGCCTCTTTAGGTGTTAACCGGCCCTTTTTCACCAGGTAGTCAAACAGTTCTCCCCCAGACACATGCTCCAGCACCAGGTACCTGCACACAGGAAGAGAGCGGAAAACAGATCAAGTACGTCGGTGAAGGAATAACTACTCATTTATTATTTATCATTACTAATGTGAGGTTCAAGTGATCGAATGTGCAGGATTTTAGATACAGGACTTGAACCTAACAGCAGTATCTTATGATCTTATCAGCAAAATCAGACAAGAAAGTAACAAACAAGTACGATAACTCCTACAGAATAAAAAGAGGGGATGAATATTTGCCATGAAAATACTCCAGTAAAGTCACAGAAGCAAAAAACTAAGTACTACCCCACCTTTGAGTCCACACAGAGAGCAAACACCCTCAAATCCTAAAATACATTTGTCCTTAGAATCAAAGAGGTATTACTGATCATAATAATTCCTAAAGATTTGGCTATGACATGCTGAAGCTACCACAGTACACTGATGCAGACACTAAATCCCCATCCAGGTTTGGTTTGTGTGCCTGTGCTTTAAAATGTTTTCTCTATCCGTTCATTTGTCTCGGAGACGTCGTCGATCCTCGCCTCCTGCAGCCCGTCTCCCCCACGGACTGATTTATTAGCAGATTAAGGGATCTGCTCAAGCGTTTGCCTGTCGGAGCTATTTAAATTAGAAACGTGTTGGCTTGTGATTTGTGAGTGGGAATTTTTCCACCGCAAACTGTTTGCATCCACGATGACCATCCGTCCCTGTCCTCGCAATATTAAGAGAACAAATTCCCGCTCCACTTGACGGCGTTGGCTTTATCAATTATTGAACAGCGCATTAAGCCGCGCCACTGGAGCACAGCCGCCACATGTAGCAGATTAATGTATACAACAAAACACGGATATACATTAAAGCTCCACAGTCACAGGGAGCAGGTTAAAGTGAGGGGGCCTAATAAACATTTCACGCTTTAATAAAATGCCAGAGCTCAAACTGCTGCGTGAAGGGAAGGTGCTCGAGTTAAACTGTTCTGCAGAGCCGTCGAGTATAATTTAGACGTGGGTTTTCATTTACATGCTTTATCAGTGTTGTTTGTCAGCCCTTAAAGTCAAACTGTAAATGAAACCATGACACTGCATCTTCTCTACTTTTAAAAAAGTTTGTGAACATATTTGTGGAAATCTCACCCCTCTGTGGGCGTGTCCCGTGACACTGCTAGGAAGAGACTCCCGTGGCGATTACGGATGTGAACATGTTTGCTGGACACTATAAAGACTTTTTCCCCTTTTCAGGTCTACATTGTGTTGCCTGCCTACATAGATATTCAACAACATAAATTCATGGCTACTGAAGAACACTAATAAACGGGCGGCACCATCACTGCAGAGAAATGAAACTCAATGGAACAGTGGAGATTTTCCTTTTGATAAAACAAGCATTTATTTTTAACCAGCTTAAAACAATGTATGTTTATGTTCAGCAGCAAAGCCGGACGTTACAGAAGTCTTTGAAACCTGCTTGTTAAATGTCAGACATTTCAAATATTTTACATAAATGTAGTTTAGATTTTTGCATTTTTGTGATATGTGTCGTGAGGCCAACATTACTTTGCTTTAACCCTGGAAATTCAGCACATCTCAGCAATAAAGTTATAGATTGTCAAATATTACTGAAACTGATTGGAATGAAATTCTATTTTATTTTATAGAAACGTATCTAACTTGTCAGTAAATGTGATTTGATTAATTTACAAGATGTGGGGCGTCAAATGAGCACTGTTGTTTTTAGGTAACATAACCACTTAAATAGTCATATAAATAATGATAATATTAGTTACAATGACAGCAGCTACAGACATAAACTCCTCTGTCTGCTCCATTGTTTGTTTAGCCCCTTTTCCACGGTTCCAGCTCCACTCGCCATTTTTTGGTTTTCCATTGGGGAAAAGTTGGACCCGTACCAGGTACGTTTTTCGTATCACCTCACCTCCGCGAGGTTCCAAGCGAGCTGAGGCAATACTAAAATGTGACAGAGAGAGAATCGTCACTAGTGCCAGACAGAGGCCAGCAGCAGGAAGTTTTAGATTTTACAATTTTCATGCGTTATTTCATCACTAAATCCACTTCTGAGAAGTTTTGAGCTGAGAAATCAGCTGTGTAGATTTCCAATATTGACAGTTTTATGAGAAGTGATGGCGGAACAAATATGTGCTTGAAAGTTTTCGGAGTTGAGGAGCTCCGCAGGTGGCGGCGGGGGAAGCCTGCTGTGACCCGCGGGAGGAGCGTGTGAGGCCGGCCAGCCGCCCAATCACAGAGCCCTCTGCTCCCGCCGTCACACAGACCGCTGCAGCGACGACGGCAGAGGAAAACACAGCTGGAAGCTTTTCATACCGCTCATCTGTCTTTACATTCTGAGGAAGGTTCAAACGCTTTAACTTAAAAAAGATAAAGCTGTGTGGGTCGCTGGTGTGTGTGTCGCATTGAACATTACGTCGCCGCAGTTGTCACTATGACGACCAGCTACATTGAGGGGTGCCATCTCTGGGTACTGTCTGCAATGGAAAACGGAGCACGGTACCGGTAATGGAAAAACTGCATTTTTTTCCACTCCTATGAGGTGCAAAGGCTGATGGGTAATTTTGTTGTCAACTTCCGGCAAAACTGATGAACCGTTCTTCTTCACTTCTTCCCTTCGCAGTTCACAGTTCTTCGCCCACTTAGCAGGGAACTACTAGGTGATTGGAACCCACCCAATGTCTCTCATGAATCCCCCACTCAAGTACATTTCCTGTATATTAAATCTGAGTGAGGCCAAAGGCAAAACAAAAGGAAATTTGTATCTTCAATCTTTAATCATAAAAGTGACGATGTCGTTGCTCACAGTGACTGCAGCTGAAGACAAATGTACTTACAGGTACTTCTTATTTTCATAGACATCATGCAGCTTTAAAACGTGAGGATGCTCTATGAGTTTCAGAATGGCTATCTCCCGCTCCACCTGGAGAGAAACACAGAAAAACATAAAATCGGTTACAGAAAGTCATTAAAGAGATCATCCTCATGTACAGCAAACATGGCAACATACAGTCTGATGTTCATGTCATCCTCGAACTAAAACCACCACAGGCCTGTTTTACTGGACTCAAGCCAGAACCCGCAGCCTGGACAAGTAATGGAAACACACACACAGTTTGTTTTTGTTATGTCATGTTAATCACACCATCGGCCCTTGGCTGTTTTCACACCCATGTTGTTATGTGCTTGCTGAAACAAAAACTCAAACACTTAACCTCTGGACCGGTTCACTTGTGATGGTTGACACTTCTACATTTACACACTCATACTTGGGTCATCAAAAAGTGAATACGGCCCTTTCAGATACAGGAAAGTGAAAAATGTTTCTGTTTCACATCAACCAGTTAAGAGTCTACAGCACAGCTGAGCTTTGGGCTAAATGCTGACACGCTGATGTTAAACAGTTACAATCTATACAACCAGTTCTCCCTCCCAGACTCGTCACATATGGACGCAGGGTCCAGACCCATCAACGCACTGGGGATCCCTGTGGCGTCATAGTTCAGCGCAGGTGGGGGGGGGGGGGAGCCCTGTAGCGTCACGCATATGATATTTAACACAAAAGACTGAGTGAGGAGGTGGTTGGGGTGGATGGAGGGCCAGATCTGGACTTTGAACCAGGAGAGCGGTGTCTGTGTCCCGTTTGAAACAAAAATTCAACCTTCACTTTTTTATTATCATTATTTTTTATTTAAGTAAGGCAAGTGATATAAGTTAACTTACGTTTTAACTGACGTACGTAGTTATTTTAACTCAAACCGTGATTTTTTTCCTAATCTAACCAAGTAGTTTTTGTGCCCAAACCTAACCAAACATTTCACAACTTTAATAACGTGCCGTTTCCAAAAGGCCATGTTTCGAAACGCTAGCATTTTATTTTAAAAGTGTAACCAAAGGTTGCATACCAATTGTTGCTAACTTTACCAGACGTTGCATATTGTTGTTGCTAAGCATTGCTAACTTGACCACAGAGCCCTAAATGTCTAAAAATGATGTAAAAGGGGTACCGAGGGCGTTAATAAGCGAGTCGGGAGTGAGAATGTGTTGATCTGTATCAAGTTCGCCTGGCTGGCTGTACAGAATGTCATGGACATGCATCCAATAGTATCAGTATGGACCAACGTAGACCACCAACTGACAGCCAAAAACTCTAAATGTAACAGGATTGTTGCTTCTACCTGGGCCTCTTGCCAATGATGGAAATACACGTAGCGGATTCATCTTTACTTCAAACGTTGCGTTAGCAGTGGCTTTGTCAACATTAGAAGCAAATGTTTTAAGATAACTTCTGTTTCATGTAGCCTTTCTAACACTGTGTGGTTTTCTAAGATAAATACATTGATTATTTTGTTATCATTTAACAGCGGCACTATGGGATTTATTACTACGGAAACACTCTCCAAGCATCATGCGGGCATCATGGGAGCTGGACCTGTTTAAATACTAATACAGTACGGCAGTATGCTGCATATTAATTTATCTTAGAATATGAACAGAAAACATGTTTTAGCTTTTCAGAACGATCAGAGTAATCGCACTGAAGACTGATTGATGTAATCTGTTGTTCATCAGTTGATCTGGTTTTCTGCCGTGTACACTGATGCACTGGTTACTAAGCACACAATAATAAAGCTGTGGTGACAAGACGTTACAGTCTCCTTACACAGTTTGAGTGCAGCAGTCAACCACCTGCCTGAGTTCACTTACGGCTGCACTGTGTGCCAGTATGTAACGCTACACAGCAGGCTCAGTGTCACCCACCAACCATCATCATCATCATCCAGACACCTGGCTGTTCCTCCTGTCCTCCTGTCCTCATGACGCGTGAGCATGATGCACCAGTGACAAAGCCTTTCATCATGCTGACTTATTTTCAGTCAAAGTAAAGGGCTGTTATTATTCTATGTTTGTGTCAACAAATCCCATGAAAAGACCAAAACTAACTATGAATGAATCTCCGAACAAGTCCTGTGTGTGTCTCAGCCGGATGTCTCTTCTGCCTCTGAGCCACCGAGCTACGACGTTGTCCAGAAACTATTAAACCACTTCAGTGAGCCTCACTGCTGCTCTGGGTGACATGTTCCTTCACCACGAACACACAGAAGTTTATTCTGACACAGTCCCACACACACCGTCCTGCTGCCGCACACTAGAGAACCACGTGTGGATTCATCCGTCGCTGAAAATAGTCCCCAGAAGAGGCCCCATTTCCTCTTGTTTGTTGTTGTTAGTTTTGATCTTATCATGGGGTTTGTTGACAAAGAGAAAAATATGAAATAACACCTAAACCCCCGATTTCCTGTCATATGACAGAATTACATCATGTTTGCCAGCAGCCGCAGGTGAGTGTCATGAAACGATGAAGAGTAAAATGTCCGGACATACAGACTGCTGCCTGAAGCCGTTTCAGTGCTAACCTGCCGGCTGTGCTCTGGATTTACTGGCAGTTGGCACCTCAGCAGGCCGCAGGGTAAACTGAGTTTAGACCTCTGTGCTGCAGAGACAAACTGTAGCAGCAGTTTGTTCACAGACACCATCAGTCAGACATGCTGGTAAACTGCATCTCTGAGCTCGTTTTGTTTGGGGAGTTTTTGCAATTCCTGTGGATAAAAGGGCCAAATCGACGTCAACGATGACGTCAAATCAGGGTATTTTAAGCCCAAAGAAATGGAGTCTGATAGCAGAAAATGTTCCAGGCTCTGAATCAAAGAAGGCATCTTTCCAGAGCAACAATAATACAGTAGGAAAGCCATTAGAGGAAGAGGTACGGGGACACATCCCCCCCCACACAAGCATGAAAATGGACCAGAATGCAATGCAGCATCAGAACAAGCTGGGATTTGAGAATGGCTTTAAAAACTAACCCAATGTTTTTTTTTTGTTTGTATACCCAACATGAAACACTGATTCCTTTAATTGTTGAAAATTAATGCATTAGTTCAACTTCATTAGTTAAATTAAAAAAATATTTGTGCAGAGAGGTTAAATGTAGTAGTGTCCAGATTAAGTAAACATACAAGGCAACATTTTCATTGAACACATCTGAAAAACATTCATTCTCAATATAAGTCAGATGTTTTCTTCATTATCTGCTCACTGCAGCATGACTCCTGTTTAATGGTTACGCTTAGGACACTCAAAAAGCTTAGTTAGGGAAAGATCGTGGTCAATGCTAACTTGAAGCAAGAGATTGGGAAGGGTTTTTAAACTGATCCAAAACCACCATCAATAGGTTCTGTGGGTGCACAGGAGTCCAGGTTATCATGAGAACCTCTGTAGATTTGTCATCTTCCTGTGCCAAAGCCAGAAAACATGGATGGGATCAGCGCAGCTGCACAGGTTTAGGAATGCCAGCGGAGCCCTGTCGACAATGTTAATGTTTGTTATTATTCAGCTCAATCCCCCCCTTGGATACAGGAGTCAGCAGAAGTGTGGACTCACAAAAATGATGACTTTAGACTCGAATTGACAAAATCAAAGAAGACTTGCGACTCGACTTTGACTTGAATAGCAATGACTCGTGACTTCACTTGGACTTTTGACTCGCGCTGACTTGACACTCCCCGTGCCCGAATATAAATTATGATAGAAAAAACGGCACAGCGCATCAACATAGCGCGGTGCTCCATTAGACTCGAGCGTGTGGCTTCCTCCAGCAGGAGGGAACAACCAGCGACCCACCCCCTCTCCGGTACCTACAATGGGTTGTGTAGCAGGCCTACTACCAGCGCGCTGGGAACGGTTCCTGATCGTTCCCTCTGGCAGGAATGGAGAAAAGAAAGGTCAGGTGGAAAGAGTGTAGAGAGACTGCTGCAGCTGTTGCGTGAAGCTGCTTCCACCAATTATAAAAACATAATAGCGCCGGGTGCTGTTTCAAAACCACACTCGTTTTCTTTTATAAATCCAGCGCACCCCTTTCCTTCACAGTCCCTCCCTAAGAGGTGTGTTCAGTGTTGCTTTACCTGATCGGTTCTTGTAAAATATCCAATGTGTCTGCGTCTTCTAACGTCAGAGCGATTTGTAGTTTTCTCACCGCTGGTTTCTGTCACTGCATCTCCAGACAAAACACCACGGTTTTATTTCAGCGTTCTGTAACGTAACTTCGTCAATTGAATAGTTCACCTGTCACCTGCTCCCCTCCGAGTACACACACACACACACACCCCTCAGTGACCCATCCGTCACCCAAAGCTCAACTTGGGGGAAACTGTGCTGCTGGCGTCCTCTTGCACACTAGATGCTGCTTCAAGTTAATAATGTCGGATTATTGTTTCTTATTTCATGGGCTATTTGGGATTTTTGAGTAATGCATATATAGTAGCCTAGTTTTTACAAAGAAAGTATTACATTTCA
>NW_025741999.1:0-2972 GCF_021292245.1 Micropterus dolomieu | reverse complement strand
ATGTGTTTGTAGATGGTGGATCTTTGTCAGGCTGCTGTGACCTCTGACCTCTTTACTGATGGCTGCATCTCATATTGTGAAAATTGTAACAGAGTATTTCGCTGTTTGGACATCAACAAGAAATTCAGAGAGACTGAAATCTAACACCATGGACAGTATATTACTGGACAAAACCAACCTGCAGATTTGAATGGAGAGCAGTGAAGCCAGTTTTGGTCCCATGAAATACTACAGGGCTACTTCCTGTTGGCACCAGCGTCTACTGCGCATGATCCACAGCATAACTGTGAAGAAACTGGCAGAAACACAGTAATTCTGGTAGCTGTACGAACAAAAGTGTGTGATTGTCACTGTTTAATCTGCCCACCTACAAGGTTCACCTGAAAAACACCAACGCAGCGTCACTGATGGCTGAAAAGTTTCTTTAGATTCACAGAGAGTTTATAATCTAACCAATACAGTTACATTGGTCATGTGTGACGGGGTGTCTCAGGGTTTTGACGTCATATTTGGGCCTACATGGATCCATGCAGGCTTTGGTCAGCTTCACTGTTTGATCTCTGGTTTACCCCCTTTGTCTAAAACAGACTAAAAGTCACTATGAGGAAGTGACATCATCCTAACCACAGGAAGTAGCTGCAGCGTCTCTCTACTAAAGCACTAGTTTAGAAACTCAGACAGTTCTGAGCACGAGAACAAGAGACAGAAGAAGGAGAGTGTTGTATATCCACGAACATGAAACTGTTAAAAAAAACATGTGAACTTTAATTCAGTATTCTGATGTTTTAATACAAAGTATATTGAAAGTGATCAGAAATATTATATGTTTTTGATATGCTTTATGTATTGTTATTTGAGAAAAACATTTGGAGTGAGATGATCTCTGGTTTTAACACTAAATGATGGAAAGTTCAACAGATTTTCATTTAGCTGACGCTTTTATCCAGAGAAACTTACAATTACTATATATGTCAGAGGTCGCACGCCTCTGGAGCAACTAAGGGTTAAGTGTCTTGCTCAGAAACACAATGGTGAACGTGTCACAGTGGGAGATTGAACCGGGGTCTCTCACACTAAAGGCATGTGTCCACTGCACCATCACCCCCCCCAAATAGTAGTTTGCTACTTAACCACAAGAGCCTGCATTCAAAGACTCACAGGAAGTGAGCCTCCAACCTGCAGATAGCATAGAGTTTATTTAGCTTATGATGAAAATGTGTGAGATATGAACAAGTGATGAACGTGAAGTTTGTAAGATTAAAGAAGGATGTGAAATAACTGAAAACGATTGAGGACGCTAAATTACTACAATTTCCCTAATCATGATTGATTTAATGATTTAGTAGACGCCTGATTTATTAAATAAAAAGAAATTTAAAATCTAACAGTATCAACGTGTGTTGCCTCTAACGAGTGTATTACTTATGATAGATGTATTGATTGATGTATTGTAATGTGATCAGCTGTGCTTACTGATCGATTGATTCAGTTTATGATGATTTATTGCTAAGCTCACTTTAAAACTTAGTTTGGACTAAGTAGAGAGGACGTTGCAGGTATGTGGGTGAGATGGGAGCTATTTCTGAATGTCAAAAGGAAGCCATACATGGGGCCCTCTGTGAAAAGGCAGGAAGACGGACAGGCATGTATTAACCGCATGTATTAAAAGATACCTGATCACACATGGACTGAATGCGCACCAGAAAACATCCAATCACAGAGTACTTGACATGCTTTGTCTGAGTGAACAGTGTAGGACGTCCAATCACAAAAGGACATGTCTGCATGGACACTAGAGATCAACCAATCCCAGCAAGCGTTGAGCATCCGAAGTATACTGTCACATCCTGTCAGTTAATCTATGTAAGCTGTAGCTTTTGGTATTATAATACACATTCCTCTGTCCTTTTTCTTTCACTGGGACCTTTTTAGCTTTTGTGTAAACTGAAGTTTCTTAAAGAAATTTCCTTTGGGCCTGTTGCTCAAAGGTACATTTTTATTTGCTATTCACATCACTTGTCACTGATCGATCGCTGCGTTCCATCACATCAATTAAACGCTGTGGTGCAGCAGCGATCAGCTGATTTTACTCAGGGAGCCTCCGGCTGCAACTGCGGCTGCTTCAGATGTAGTTGGTTTGATCGGCTGGACGTGCAGCCACTCTTTTCCTCTGTTTGTGAGTCTATAGTGTAGTTAAGTGACCTGTTTAAACAGACTCCTTTCTCATTTTTTACTTGTGACTGTCCTTTTTCAGAGGTTTGCGACTCACAAATAAAAGAAAAAGCTAGGATGACCTAATTAGGATGAGGCGGATCTGATGCAATTTCCCAATACTTATTATGTAACAGTTATTTGAAACAATAACAAAAATAAAATATTGACCAGAAGAACATTAAAATAATAATAGGCTACCAATCAACTACTATGGCATTTTATGCAAGGGATCGAATGAAGTACTCTATTGGTATCAGTATCACCTTAAGCGTACTGGTTTTGGTACTGGTATCGTAAAATTTTAAAACACCCAACTTTAGTGATGATACACGAAAACTGGACGAGAAGATTTTAACACTATTTTGAAGAAACATGAAATGCTGAAATATATGAGCGGGGGTCTACAGGTCCTCCCGCAGAAATTTGGAGCATTAAACACTTAATTTCCTGCATTCTGGTGACATTTCCTGCTCCAAGTTCCAGTGGAAATGTCTTTGTTTATATAAAGAAATGCAGCTGGCAGCTAAAAATTCATCAATATAAAACTATGAAAAAATATAATTCAATAATCAGTAGCTTGTTTTTTGTTTGTTACTTCTATTGGACAGTGCATATTTGTTTCTTCTATATATAAAATGCATTGCACGTTTTCCTTCCTCGGTGCAAGCTATTTTTCAATACATTTGTTCTAAAAACAAACGTTTTTAAAAAGTGATGGGGATGAAATCAGCCATTTCAAAATGTGGTGGGAACATGTT
>NW_025741998.1:0-21608 GCF_021292245.1 Micropterus dolomieu | reverse complement strand
TTTGGGGGGCCGCACAGCCCTCCATGTGCTCGCCAGAGTTAGCCTGACTGCCATTAGGTACCGAGATGAGATCCTCAGACCCCTTGTGAGACCACATGCTGGTGCGGTTGGCCCTGGGTTCCTCCTAATGCAAGACAATGCTAGACCTCATGTGGCTGGAGTGTGTCAGCAGTTCCTGCAAGAGGAAGGCATTGATGCTATGGACTGGCCCGCCCGTTCCCCAGACCTGAATCCAATTGAGCACATCTGGGACATCATGTCTCGCTCCATCCACCAACGCCACATTGCACCACAGACTGTCCAGGAGTTGGCGGATGCTTTAGTCCAGGTCTGGGAGGAGATCCCTCAGGAGACCATCCGCCACCTCATCAGGAGCATGCCCAGGTGTTGTAGGGAGGTCATACAGGCACGTGGAGGCCACACATACTACTGAGCCTCATTTTGACTTGTTTTAAGGACATTACATCAAAGTTGGATCGGCCTGTATTGATTTATTTCATTTAAAATAGCTTTTTTTTTTTTTTTACCATACGAGAATGAAAATATATATTTTCTGTTTTGCATCTCCATGTAGTCTGCAATGGTAAAATAAATGTTAATGTACAATGGATTCATTTTGAATGTTTGACCTTTTTAGTGTCAGTTAAATCTCTTTTTTGGCCCATTTTACCTGAGGTAATGACGCTGCCTAATCATGCACACCTCGACATAAGGTGGGATTCACTTTTGCCACACCCTCACTCATTGCACAAATACATATCTGAAAATGATGATTCCCTATGAGGATTCAAGTTTATTTGGTTTGGAGTTGGACATTGGATCATTATTTCTATGCATCAGAATACTACCTTGCCTAATAATTGTGCATTAGTCTAGGGAGGCAAGCACATGGGTGGCAGCAGTGTTTTGTAGCAGCTGGAGATGTTGGAGGGAGCCCTGTTTGATACCTGAATAAAGTGCATGGCAGTAATCAAACCGTGAGTAAATCACACATTAGCATTTGATAAATAATAGCTGATTATCCTCAGCTGGATGAAACATTTTCTTACTTGGTCAGGATCAAATATAACCCCTATACTCCTGGCAACTATGCTATGCTCAATTTGATAGCATTGCACAGCAGTTTTAGACTAGTAGATACATTAATGCCACGTCACATCTACAGAGAAGGGTAATAATTACTGAAGTCTTACTTTACTTATTTTAGAATTTGTTTTCAGTAGAGCATGGTAACAAGGCTCAGTTCAGTGTCCGCAGCATTACATATGGACAGACATCATACAGACAAAGATATCTAGATCCCTCCCTACACACACTCACTCACTCTAATAATTAAAATATTTCTACTACCCACAGACAAATGAAATTAATAAACTCTTTTACATTTACCTTTTATTTACATGTTCCTTATAATGTATAAGGACTTATTTAAACTAGCATTTGTTTTAGAGGCAAGAGTATCTGAAGCTGTCGTATTATTTAAACTTCCATTTAGCTTTGCCGAGACACATTAAAGTCTTTGAAAACGTTTGTTCGCTCCATTTTTCCCATGTGGTGTCAGAGTGCTTGCTCATGTGTGAACACATGGGTGTGTGTGATGTTTTTCTGTCTCCGTGTGGTTGTAGTGTGCTGACAACTTTAGCATCCATAAATTATGCATTCAGCCAACCTGACTAATTAATGTTCTGCAACGTGCTCTTCTCCTTGCTTCTTTTAGTACTGCTGTATGCTAACACAGTACAGTTTCTGGTCAAGAGTTAATATTTTATCTATTAAAGCCTTTTTAACAAAAACAAGGTAAATAAACAGTCAATATGTCATGATAGCGGCAGGCAGCTCAGCAGGAATGCAGATGGAAAGGGGTGGGAAAGAATTATTTCTGTAGAAGGGTACTCAGAGCACATCACTAACCTTGTTTTATTCAGTTAAGAAGATCTGTCTCATGCAATCTACTATCCACATTTGGTGTCCTACACTTGCTGAATATGTTAATTAATTTTGTAGCAGGTCTAAAGCTACGTATAATTTTAATACAGTTATGAAAATTAATATTTCCGGGAATATTAATTCATGCCTCAAAACAAGGAGCACCACCTAAAGATTTGCTTGTCCGCCCAAGGCTTTAGGTCCTTGAGTATAGACTGAGAATTACACGAATTTCTGATAATTCATTAGTTATTAATGGTTCAATTATTCTGAAATCGTAAACTCTAGTCAATCAGTCAATCTCAAATCTGAGGGTGAGTACTATGTACAGGGACTCTGGATCCTTAACAATACACACACAATATCACTGTGCTCAAGGTGAAATTTATTAACTAACAAAAGAGAGTACAACAGTGGGAGTGACTGTGGTAATATTGACAACAGTCAATATGAAAACCAGAAGGTAATGAACAGAATATGTTAGGCTCGATGGAATTTCAGTTTATATTGTAGAGGGAGAGGATTCTACGAGGATGAGGGAACGACTGGTCGGAAATTACGTTGCAGATTTAGTTTGAATAACCTAGGGGTTTATTAACTGTAGATGAGGGCCAACTAGAGAACACCAACGAGTAACAGTGTGGTTTGTTTTGCCTTACTTGTGCCGCAATTCCCCGTAGCAAAGGCTCGACTGCCGGTTGGCTTGTAGAGTTGGTTCTGGCCCGACCCCAGTGGCGTTTCGAGTTGAGTTCGAACCGGTGGATTTGTTCCGGAGTCTTTTGCGGGAAACGCTTGCAGCAACGGGCCGTCAGCCCAGGCTTGCACTCTGAGTTTGTTTGGTGTTGCTATAGCTCAGCGGAACACACTCCAGGCTCTGTCGTTAGATCTGTGGCTTCGTTCATTCAAGGCAAGAAATGAATGGCTTCTGAGTTTCTGGTCCACAGTTGTTCAAAATGATCGGATGAGGTTAAAAAAACAAAATCAAATAAACTCACACATTCGCCGTAGGTTCGCGAGGCCCCGGGAATATAGGCTATTTATTGTTGCTGAGATTAAACAAGTCTGGGGAAAGTTTCACCGCAGGCAGCTCGAAAGAAAAATCAAATCTCCCGCTAAGAAAATTGGGGATTCAAGGGCAGTAGCTTTCTCAGCTCGTCTGAAGAAAAATATAAAGGTAAATAAAAATATATAAAAAAATATAGGTATGAAACGAAAAAAAGATTGGAATTTCAAAAGTAAAGGAAGTTAACGAGAGCGTATACGTTTAGTTTCAAGAGATTTGGGTTTCTTTTGTTTTTTTTAGAACAGCGCGAGACAAAAGACACCAAGGACTTTTATCAACCTACTTTTACCTTTTAGGACGCTGTGACGTCAATTTGGGAGTGGGTATCTCTGGGGGGAGTCACCCTAAAAGTGTTAACATTCTAGTGGGATAAAGAAAAAGAATAAAAAAAAAATTATATATATACGTTGCACGTATTTTCTCTCCACAATATCGACATTTGAAAAATACTCAGTTCTAGACATTGGGATAAAGACAAGCAAAACTAACTAAACACTAGGGGTTAAAGGTTATAATCGTTATATAAAAACGTAACAAAGCTTAACTACATGTTCTCAGTTTAAACTTGATGGTTACCGGTTTTAACTCGAGACCATTTAGATGTAAGTGTCGCAGCAAAGATTTCGTTTATACAATATCATGGTGATAGGTACTTGCCGCTCATTGTCAGTGTACGCCGAGTTTTAAACACCTATGTATTATACCTTTCCTGTCCCCTTGGTGGCGCTCGGGTCACACGAGAAAACAGTAGACATTCCACTGTGAGAGTTACCACTTTAACTGAGAGGCTGGTGATACACACACAGGTGTATGGATGAATGTTTTAGTAGGAAATTGTATATGAAACATTTAATTAAAGCATTGGTTAATACTAAACAGGGAGGAATTAAGACAAAACAGAGAGGTTAGGGAACTCTTCAAGATTACTTTCTTATGGTCTTGCTAGTTTTCAAACAACGGAGTAATTATTTACTAAATTCAGAGGCAAACGCCACTACTCACTTTGCAAGGTTATTATTTAAACAGAACAAACAGTTTATAATGGAACCTTTGTTGGTTCGAGAAAAACAGGGGTTGTTAGGGTCTTCTCTGTTGCATCCCTGGCTTATCACATTTGCACATCGGCTAAGAGAGACGGGAATGGTGGTTTATGGCTCAGCCGTTCTGTGGAAAAGAGTCAGGTTGAGGCCGGAGGTGACCTGCGGGGAGAAAGAAAGGGGTCAGATAGCCCCTTTTGCTGTCCTGTTAAATGTCTCTAGTGACACCTTTACGGCTAGGGAGGTTCACTGAGGCTCTTTGAATACACAATCCTTAAGCAATGCATTGTCTGAGTCTCTGCCGATCCCTACCAAACACCAGGCGATGTCTCTGGTTTTTGCACGTGAAAAGGTCAACTCTAGGGGAGGAAAACATCCCCCCTCTTTTGACAGAATCTGACCTTCTTTCCCTTTTTGAGTCTGGTTGATTTCACAACAATTTAGTCTTCATTCATATTTATTTTCACCCAACACTTAATTCCCTCATTCAGCAATACTCTGGTCCCAGTGTGGAGACTGACAGGGAAAGAGGAAGGGAGATGATTAGTGGTGGAGGTTCCACCGCTATTACCAGGAACACTGAGAATTAAAGCTAGTGCAGAGTTTTATAATCTCAGAATTGCTGTACTGCTCACACTGAAAGATATTTTTTGTCACAAGGCTGTTGAGATGTTTACATGCAAACCTGTCCCCTAGAAATGTTTATATTACCAAACTGTTTCCCTATTATATTGTGGCTACATATGTAATTGCTTTCTCGGTTACTTTCAGAGGCAATGTGTTTTTTTTTTTTTTTGAATGAATGAAGCGCTACATGAATGTATCGCATGACAGATCCGGGAGGCGGTTGGGACAGATGGTGGCTGTACAAAGTGCAGGACCTTGAAACCAGGGTTAGCGTCCAGACTCTAGTGTGTGGGTAGGTTTAGGCAATAAAACTACTTTGGTTAAGGTCAGGAAAGATCGCGGTTTCAGTTAAATGTAAAGAAACACATTGTGTCTTAATTCACTGTGGGCCTTTTCCGTTTAAAATCAGACCATGATTATTTTCCTAACCTTAACCAAGCACTGTGAGTGCCTAAACATAACCACACTTAAGTGTGACCACAAGCTGCAAAGTGTAATAATTCTGTAGTCAACACAAGCAGATATTATATGCAAGATTGGATATTTTGTCAGAAAACCCTTGAAAATGATGTCAATGTTTTACTTATGTTCATTATCAACATTTTCACGACTTGCCAGATGCATTAATAGAAAATGTAAAACACACATTTCCTTCAAAAAAAATGTGCTGTTGCAAATTCGAATGAAACGTTTCACCTGCATAAGGCGAAAAGGGGAACGTGAGCCGCTGTTGGAAGTCAAGATAAAAAAGGAAACGGATGCTATATAGACCACTTAAAAGGCAAGGCAAGGGAACTATTTATGGGATTTATGTTCCTTTTCTTTATTCAAGATCATGATTTTTCAATTTGAGAACAGGCTTATTGATTTCACGTTCAGATTTTGTGATGCTTTCTCTCAAATCTCTGCCCTCCCGATCAAACAGTCCCTGCTTCTGCTCAAACCACATGCTTGCACTCAGACATATTGTTGCTTGCCCAGATTTCTTGCACTCCGGTTTCAGTCCCCACTTTGCTCAGGCTGTTTCTGTGCGCTCGTGACCAGGTGTAGTGGTGACCCCATGATATTACCCCTGCCTCATTGCGGGCGCACTCTTTACTTCTTAGAGCGTCCTGTATGGACGGTTACTCTTTAATGGGGTGTTATGACCCTGGGGTGATATTTTGTTATTTATTTATTTCTCCCTGCACTGTCAGCTGTGCTCCTCCCTTTTAGTGTGTGTGTGTGTGTGTGTGTGTGTGAGTATGCAGTATATGGAGAACAGGTGGGCACACTGGTGGTAGAGTTGGTTGGAGTCTCCTGATTGGTCACCTGGATTACAGCAGCCATCTTAAGCCCCACTGACAGGAACTCTTCTCTCTCTCTGCCATTCCCAACCTGAGCCTGTGTACTGTGTATTATGTCTGTGTTCATTGTACGTAAAGAACTGTTGTGAGTATATTAGACTTAGATTGTAAGTGAACCTGTGTAGTGAACACGTTAGAGTAAGTTTAAACTACTTACTCTAGTCATTCTGATTATTGTCTTATGACAATCTTGTTTTGTTGGCTTTGCCATTTTGTAGCCATTTCCTTTGTAGCTATATTGTGTCAGCTACTAGCAGTGAGTAGGAGTGAGAAGCCCTTTTTGCTTGCACCATTTTCTCATGTTTTTGGAATTAGAAGCCTAGTTTAGAGCTTTGTCTTTTCTTTACTTTTTGGGTTTAGGAAAGTTTTAGGTTTTCTTAGAGTGTTTTGGTTGTTTAGGGCACTGCTCATCTCCAAAGTTAATAATAAAACTGCTAAATTGTATTTACTGCGTTCTGGCCTTGTTTGGGAATGGGAAGACTGGAAAGCCACACATTTATTTATTTAGTTACATCCCCTAGACCCTGGGATGTAACATGGGGTTCATCAACTCCTGCACTCCACTGCTTTATCATATCCATCCCTTGATTTTTTTTTTTTTACAACTTTTGGAATAAAAGGACAGTTATAACAAATACCAGTGCCTGTACTTTTTACTATAATAGCTACATACCATTTTAATAGCCCTATAGCACACTGGCCTCCCGTCAATGTGCTAAAACGATGTCACCTTCCTGACTCAGAGTTCAAACATACAGGTTCTGACTCCAGCTATAACCAGTTAACTGCTACCTAAATATAATATGGCCCCACTGGGTTTATGTTCTTCAAGACAATCAAATATGTATTTTGGCCTGAGATAATTTTTATACGTAACTGGAAGCCAGTGTAAAGATTTAAGAACAGAAGTAATCTGCTCAGTTATCTTTGTTCTTGTTAGCATTCTGAATGACCTGAAGTTGTTAAACAGTCTTTTTTGGGAAGACCAAATAAGACACCATTACAATAGTTCACCCCGCTCAAAATGAAGTCAGGAATGAGTTTCTCTAAATCTTGTCTGGACAGGAGACCTCCAATTCTTCATCTTGTTTGAGATGATTAAATACTGATTTAGTTATTGCCTGTGACTGCTAAGGATCTATTAATAGTCTATTTAAACGCCAACATTTCTAACTTGGGATTCTGTCTTTATAGCACTGGAATCATGATGAGCAACTTCCATTCTCTCCCTTGTTGCCAAATACAATGATTACTTTCTTGTCTTTTATTTAACTGAAGGAAATGTAATTGCATCCAGCTAATGCTCTAAGCATTGATAGTGAGTCTAAGGCTACATTCAGACTGCAGGCCTTAATGTTCAATTCTTATTTTTTTCCCAGATCCGATTTCACATTACTTTTTAAATGTGGCCCATATCAGACTCGACTGAACTGTCCACGGCCAGAAAGTGACCCGCATGTGCAAAAGAATTACACGACGTCACACGCAGCACACTGTTACAGGCTACAGAAGTAAACAAAAAGCCACAGAGGTTAGCTCCAGTTAGCTCACGGGAGACTCAGGTTTTTCATTGTCCTCTCACGGGTCACATTTCATTCTGGTCAAAGAGCTAAGTAAATCTGTGTGTTGTCTGCATAGCTGTGATAAGAAGCGTTACTGTCATGTATGGTTTGACCGAGAGGGAGCATGTACTGGTTGAATAATTGCCAATGCCCAAGAATCAAACCCTGAGGGACTCCATATGGCATGGCAATCTGCTCAGATATATGATCACCACTGCTTCTGCCTCTGCCTTTGTGATTTGATCAGAACCAACTGAATGGACTGTGCCAGATAATCGCACCTACCTTTCCAGTCTGTCAAGATAATATATAAGTATATAAAAGACAGTCAGTTTGGCAGTGGAAGCATTCAAAGCTCTCTGGCGTGTTCATGATTCAACTAATAGCAGCTGCTTGGAAAGGTAATTGTCAGGTGATTGAGAAGCAGAGGCCATAGCCACATATCACACTCTTTAATGTTCAAGCTTAACATCTATCATTATGTGTTTGTTTAAAAGAAACTGAAGAGGGGGAACTGTGAGAGAAAATAAATTCCTGAACAAACTGCCATTCATGATGCAAGAATGGAAGGGAAGGAAACAGAAATGTCCTGAAATTACTGTAATAGGGACTCAGAATGCAGAGAGCACTTTAGCGCAGTTTATCCCAGCCAAGCTGATTGTTAGTCCACCTAGGGATATGCCAAAAACTCAGAGCAGGGACGGACCATATTTATCGATGCCAGTTGGAGCATCCCATTAAAATGTGTAGCCAGGGGACTTGGAACACTCAACAGTTGTCCTTAATATAAAGCTGAATGCATTCCATTTAAAATATTGTTATTATATCCATCTGTATGTTCAAATTGTAAAAAAACAACACTTTAATGACTTTATTTATAAAAGCGTGTTACAAAGTGCATCACAAAAAATGACATGAAAGTAAAATAATTCAATAAGCCTTTTAATTTGGTTTGGCGTAAGTGAATGAAAAGATTTATAGGTGTCATGATTTGGCCTTGCCATCTCCTCTTTCCTGAAGTTTCCTCCGTTTTTCCTTCCCTGCCATCTCTGTCTGTTTGGTCGCGTTTCCGGCACTGACTCGTCACCACCTGTGGCTCATCCAGTAATCATCCTTTGCAGTGAAATACTCATCTTCCACTCCTCGCTAGTTCGTCAGTTTACCTTCCGTGGTATGATTGCAACTTTGCTTTTTTGTGAATAATCCGCCATTGGTTCCTAACGTTCTGTTTCTGCCTGCTTGTAGTAACCTCCTGTGTGTCGAGACCCTGCCTCCCTGTCAACCTGTCCGCCTGCTCTGAACCGTGTTCTTTGGACGCCACCATCTATCCGATGCCGAGTCTGGAATTCCCCCACTTCCTCCCCAACCACCATGTTTTCATTGTGCACTTTATTTGTGAATAAAGCTGCTTGAGTACTTTTCGTTTGAATCCTTCTAGTGAGAACCTAACAATAGGTAAATATAACATTAAATTGGGAAAGATTAAAATTAATCAGGGAAGATGGTTTTAAATTTTGATCTGAAATGTAACTAAAATAAAATAAGGGAAACCACTTAAGTAAAATTAAGTGAAAGCTAATTCATGTTCCAGATGGTTGGTCAATTTCAAATTTTAACAACAACAAGATGAAAGATGCCTGTGTGTTGCTATGGGTCCTGCATGTGTGTATTTCAGACCTGTGTGTAAATACTAACAGTAATAACAGAATGAAAACATTGAATTTCCCCTTGTGGGATTAATAAAGTATATCTTCTTCTTTATTCTATGAGACACACAATGTCCTGAGTACAAACAGATTATGATTGTACAAAGTGGGGCTACAGCACATAATTCTTCCCTTCCGCTACTTTTTGCAATGGAATCAATGAATTATTTCACTTTGTCAATGTAGCGATACAATTTGTATTGACAGGACCTCTCAGTCCAGAGAAGCAGTGCTTGGCCCACTATTCAAAAATCAATACCTGGCAGCAGGATAATCACCAAGCTAGACTGCAGCCAAAAAACTGAGAGCTGGTGCAACCTACTGTCTGTGGATAGGAGTGTATCCCATGTGTCTATTTGTACATATCACACATGCAGTGTGGTGCATGTGTTCTGCATGTGTTAATTACACATTAGCTGCTTTCACACAGAGATCCTGCAATAAATGCCGCATTCATTCATACTGAACAAAATATTGCGGCATAATCCTGCAACAGTGTGTACTTTCACAAAGCAACTCGGCTTTCCAGATTAGACTGTGAAAAGAAAAAAAGAACACATCTTGTAACACAGCTGTGGCTTTTCACAGAGACATTCTGACCGCACTTTCATTCAGCGTAGTGAGCCAGCATATTCGCGTGTGAAAGTGCCTATTGATACCCAAAACACCACTTATTGCTCACATTGTATACAACTAAATTACAATATAAATTACATTGAAATTGAAGGCTTTTCAGGAACTTTTTTTTTGAGAATGACCCAAATCTCCACACATGAAAATGGCCCAAATCTGATACAGATCAAATAAAAAATAAATCAACATTGATGCGACTTTGATGTCACTCTAGAGCAGCTGTTCCCCAGCCAGATGGTGCCGTGATAAAAGATAAAGCCATTATTATACACGTGGCTCTCTTCTTTGTCTACCTTGCGCTATCATATGCTCACAAATTCCCTGTCTTGCACCTGAAATCCACCGGGTCACGAGCTCTCTTCTGAGTTATGTGCATGCTACTTTTGTCTGTGCCGACATATTGGAGAGAGAGAGAGAGCGAGAGAGAGAGAGAGAGTGTTGTGGGGCATATGGATTGTTCAGCGTCAAACTAATCAATGTCATGTAAAGGAAAGAAAGTTGTGAACATTTGTCATAGTTCGGGAGAGATGTGACCCTAGGAGTAAACCGGTAGAGTGCAATGAAATCTGTGTCTCCTGTGAAAATCTGGAGGGTTAGCAAGTAGGAGCTAACCAGAGCTAACCTCTGTTGCTCCTTTTTAACCTCTGTACACCAGTGTGACATTGTTTTATTCTTCTGTGCAAGCGGATCACTTTCAGTCCGTGGACAGTTCACACTGGTGTCTGATATGGATATAAACAAAACAAAACAAATCGGAATTAACGCCTGCAGTGCAAGTTTTCCTCCTGCCACTACACACATACACGCTACGCCTACACATGCGCACTGATGACCCAGGGTGAGGGTTACAATTTTGGATTCATTTATTGGAAGGTTTTTTTAATTTTAAATGTTTATTTACAGCATTAAATGTTTATTGTAATAGGCTGTATATTAACTTATTGGGAGAAAACTGGTAGTTCTATGTAAAATCAGATGTTGAGCACCCCCATATCGCATAAACGGCATGATCTTTGTTTCGCTGTGTAGCTTCGACTGTGAGATTGACAGTCAAATCAGGCTCCGCCCACCGAAGCATCGAATCTTCGACTATTTGGGGTCAGCCCCAGAAAATTCATTAGTAATGGATATGCATATGAGCATGCACATCCTAGTGTTTGTGAGATACAAACAAACAAACAAACAGGGGTCCACTCGTAAAAATAGAGCACCACAGGATCCGTTAAACAGGTGGTATTATGCTCATTTTCAGGTTCAAAATCTTATTTAGGGGTTGTACTAGAAAGGGTTTCCATGGTTTAATTTTCAAAAAACACCATATTTTTCTCATACTGCACATTGCTGCAGTTCGTCTTTTCATCCTATGTGTTGTACGCTCCGCTCTTGAGCTGTACATGCGCAGTTCCCAGGTAAGGACTACTAGCCAATCAGAAGCAGAGAAGGGCGGGTCGTAAGAAACAAGGTAGTGTGATCCAAATCAAAGCCGCTTCAGACTGCGACAGTAACCTAGCAGATGGTATAAGTTACTCACAAGTCCACAACCTCACAACATCAATGTTCCACATCTTACCATAAACCACTACAAAAATCACCATATTTCAACTCAATTTTACATAAAAATTGGCCAAATAATTTGAATGTTTGCTCAGTAGCTTTCACATCAGTTGTAACATTAGCATTATAGTTATAACTTTAGCTGTGTTAGCCAACATTTACAACAACTCCGCACTTGAACAGTCTGTGAAGTTACATTGCCGTGTTTATTTTAAATATAATTCACAACCAATAAAGCATACTTACAGATTGTGACTGTGAATTTCCAGGCCCAAACAGAGCCGGAGTTGCATCATCTTTTAGGACTAAACATTGAACTGTTGCCGGTGTTCTGACGATCTATGCTGCCTGGCCGAAAAATGCTACCATAGCGCAAATCGATAGACTCGACTCTACTCGGCCCTGCTCTGTTTTCCATTGGAGACAGTACCCAGAGATAGTACGTAGCTTGTCATCATGGCAACGCCACACACATCTGCCGAGATGTTCAATCCGACACACACACCAGCGATCCACACAGCTTTCTCTTTTTTAAGTTAAAACGTTTCTACATTGCTCAGAATGTAAAGACAGATAAGCGGCATGAACACCTTCCAGCTGTGTTTTCCTCTGCCGTTGTTGCTGCAGCGGTCTGTGAGACACCGGGAGCAGAGGGCTCTGTGAGCGGGCGTTTGGCCGGCCTCACACGCTCCTCCTGTGGGTTGGCACAGGCTTCCCCCGCAGCCACTTGCGGAGCTCAACAACTCCGAAAATATTTATGCACTTTTTTAAGCATTTTTGTTCTGCTATCACTTCTCGTAAAACTGTCAATATATTCGAAATCTACATAGGTAATTTCTCACCTCAAAACTTTTAGTGATGAAATTCTATACAAAAACTGTAAAATATAAAACTTTATGTTTCTGGCCTCTGTCTGGTGCACGCAATGATGATGCAGTGAATAGTGACGATTCTCTCTGACCACTCGGCAGTCTGTCATGTTTTCACATTACAGTTTAGTATCCCTCAGCTCGCTGGGAACCTCGATGGAGGTGATATGAAAAAAAGTACCTGGAAGCAGGTACAGGTCCAACATTTCTACAATGGAAAACCAAACAAAGGCGAGTTGAGTCAAAGGGCCTCCACTCAGACTAGCTTGGTTTGAGGGTGTGCCTGACAGCGCTAGCCGCTTGGCAAGCTTTATGACGCGTTTTCATTGTGATGTCACAAGTAAAGGAAGTGAAGGGCTGGACTACAAACGAGCTGTTTTCAAGCAGTTCAGAGCAGAGTTTTCTGTGGGAGATGGGAACTCCCTTTGGGATGGACTTAATAAAGGAGAGGGGAAAACCCAAAAAGCATAATACCACCTCTTTAAATTAATAAAAAAGCAACTCCTGAATGAAATCAAATGCAAACTGTTACAGTACCTCAATCTACAGCCTCAAAACTGAGTTGAATGAACTCAGCATTTAGCAAGCACAAGACTACCCTGCTTTGTAGCAGATTTTCTATGTTTCTGGTCCCTCTGTGTAATCCTGTTTGTCTTTTCTAAACAAACACTGAGACACAGATACATAAGTAACACTTATACAAATATAGCTGACAAATACAGCTGTTGTGTTACAGAATAACTCAAGGCAAACCACTGAATGGCCTGTCCAGCCCTTAAAACTCAGCTCCCCCAAACATTTCGTTAGATGAACGATTCCCTTGCACCGCTTTAGAGGAGCAGTTTGTAGCACCTGGCCAAGGTGAGAGCAGGCTCTGGATTTATAGTGGAATGCGCATAACCTCAAGGTGAACTAGCTAGTAATGACACTATCTCTGCGCTCAGAGTCCCTCTCTCTCATCTTCACACAGCCTATAAAACCGAAATGTGTCTAGAATCAAGGATCCTGCCAGCTCCTGCCACTATTTCCTACCGACATTTTCCATCCCAATAAGGCTCTATCTTTTTCAGAGATATCCCCCTTTCACATTGAAGAGCCTGTGATGTTGTTGAATGATCCTACGAGTCTTTCAGACGTCTCTTACAGATGCCTTTAAATCTCACAGGGAAGAAGGGAGCCTGGGGCATTTGGGTGGTAATGAGGATGAGTTATTGATAAGACAGAATCACATAAAATGGACAGATGACTAGTCGTCAAAAGTGTGCTGAAAGATAAAGGAGAGCATAAAATAGATTTTGTGGATTACAGGACACAAGCTATGCAGTTGTTTGTAAAGTTGTGTGTTTGTGTGTTGGTGTGCATGGATACATGTGGCTGTGTGCCATTAGATGGCGGGTGATTTACTGTAGATTTTTTAAAGTGAAGAGGATGTTATATAGCCATCATAAGATGTTGATCATCGTGTCCTTTCTTACCTTTACTATTAGACAGTCATGTAGGAGCACATACTAATAAACATTTTAAAGTTATACTTCAAGTATAGTTATTAATTACAGCCACAAGTTTCATTCTCTGATGGATTTTTCTTGGACCAAGAATGGTCTGAGGCCAGCTTCACTATTAAAGTCTGCTTTAATCTTTGTATATACATACTGTGCATATTGCTCTCGGGAACACACAAAAAGCCTTTATCGGAGTTTCACACCAACACCTTGTTTTGAGTATGAAACAATCAACTCCTGTAGGCTAAAAAGGTGGCGTGTAAAAGTTTGTTGCATGCTTCTTTGTGGTAGAGCAAGCACAAAGTAGTCAGCTTGGATTCAATGCAGACATAACTGCTTCAAAACGGATATGACAAAGTCCAGTGTCGATGGGGAAAAAAACGTATCCAAATGTCCACCAAAGCTCCACTAGTGGGAACATAACTAGTCACATGACACTTAAGCTTGTCCATCTAGGGAGTTTAGGCAAAATATTCTGAATACATCATTAAATACTACCTGCAGATTTTTCATTTTAGCTATACTGAAACTGCACCACAGGTGGTCTATATAGAGTGGAGTACAGTAGGATTTAAAAAGAGCTATTTTAACATCACCTGTACACATATGAAATTCGCATGCCGGCATATTGGCTTGTGCACACAGTTTGCAACACTGGCCCTGCATATCATCATCACATAAATCATCCCTGATTATATGATCAAAAAATCTTACTTTATTCACCACATTTAACACTTGGTCTGCAATAAAATAAGGGAAATTTTGTTTTCGATCCTCCTTGATTTTAGCAATCAAAACACACTATTTAGTGTTCAGTTTGATGTCATGCTGCAAACCATTACTTGAGCAGACTCTCAGCAGTTACTGTAAACCAGCACTATAAGAAGACAGGACGATTATATCATCAGCGTATATTAGGATGGTTAATAAGATTATTTCCCACAATAAAACCAGTCTTACACTCTACATTTTTTAGAAAGATCGTCCACATAAACATTTAATAGAACAGGTGACATTATTTCCCCTTGTCGGAACCCACTGGTTCCTAGGAAGGGTGGAATTAAAAATAATGCTGTTACCCCATCCAAAGAAGCAAGATCCTTGTCAAGTATAAGGGGACCCCTCGCTTTTGTAATTGAACAAACAATTTACTCTGATTAAGTTAGTCAAATGCTTTGAACGCATCAAGAAAACACATACTATTGTAGTGGTTTCTATACTATCCTCGGTGCATAAATACTCACATATGTTCTGTGTTTACTTTTAAAACCAAATTAATTTATCAGCGGTTATTATGTATTTTTGAAGCCTATCAAAGACAATTCTTTCTAGTACTTTGGAAAGTCTGCTAGCCAGGGCAATTGGTCTGTAATTATCTATGCTGGAGATGCTACCAGTTTGGCAAACTGGCAACTGCCACTAATAAGACAGACAAGATAGGGTCAGGTAGTTTGCCATGTATTAACAATACAGAAAAACACATAATATGAACACCACAAGACAAAACAAAAACAACACAAAACACACAACGCACCCAGCACGCAAACCATAGACAAAGAACAAACACACACAAACGCCTAAACAGTCATCATGGCCGAGGATTCGAGACAACAAGAGCTTCCAACGCATTATCATGTCTCTGTTATTGCTAATTAAGATAATGTTCCTTATAAATACTGCTTCACTTTATTGTAAACTCTGATCTTACTGCCTGTCTGTGGTTTTCACTCTTTGACTGCATCTGTGATCCTCACTCACCACAGGAAGCAGCCAGGCATGGAGTTCAAACAGCAAACGCTTGATATGATCAGAGTGGCTTATCTGTCAGCGAGTCTATCACTGTGGTTAGATTACACTTAGAAACACTTTCCCATTACCAGAGAATCTGTGCAGGCTATCAGTCCAGACCAAGATCAAGATCAGGAGACTTCCTGTCAGTTGTCATGATGTCCAAATATGCAGCTAGACTGTCCTATCTACCCTAACACATAATGCACACAATGCAGAGCACTTGGTTTTGTAACAACATGGTCTGTGTGTTTGGATGTGTGTTGCACATCCCAGTAAGCATCTACATCTGACACGATCATGTTGGGTGGCATGCAACCGAAACAGAATTGCGAGAGGCAGCTAAGAAGATGAGACTGATATATTTGTGGAATGGAAACTAACTAATCAGCTTTTGGAGGACACGTATTGGAGCATTGAAAACTAATCAAATTGAAGAATGGGGCCATTTAGGTCCAGGAACAAAGCATTTGGTCTCCCAGAGAAAATAAAATTAGACATATTAAAGAATTCGAGTTACTGCAATAGCCACACCCCTTATTTCTGTTATTGTATTTACTACTGAACCCACAAAATGTTGTCACCGTAATGCTGTTTACTTTATGAAACTTTTAGTACACAGACATGTCTTTAAATTCATCACAGTACCAATTAGTTCAATTTACATCCTCAACACAATATCAAACTTCAGCAGGCTGTGAATTATTTATAATTGAACCAACATAACAACAAGACATAACTACTTCTAAGTACATTATGTTGCAAGGTGTAGGCCTATTAGCTGTTTGTGCAAGTGTGTGTTTGTTCGAAAACGTGACATCCACCAGATGACATTAAATGCATAATTTCACAGAGGGAATACAAGACGGGATATCTGGCATTAACTACAGCCTGTATTATATATTTTTTGTGGTCTTGACTCCAAGGGACAACTGAAAAATCTTTGAAATCAGAACAGTAAGAAATCATATTTTTTTGGTCTCAGACAGAAAATCCCTCTGGGTTTTTACTTTCGAGCATGAGAAGTGTTGATCCTTGACCTCACACATTTCTAGTCAAATCAATTTAATATATCTTAGTATCACATAAAATGTCTCAGTGGACCACAAAAGAAGTTTCCAAGTCAGGCCAATCTCTGAGAAAACAAGGTAATCTCCCCCCAACCATAACACTCTAAAATGGAAGAAATCTCAAGAGAAAATATTCAAAGAGTGCTCTCTCTTCATTTTCTCTTGGCTGAGGCAATTAGCTCTAAACAGCAGATTTTGTTTTGTAGAAATACAAAGCACAATTGTTTTACTCTAATTCAAAATATGTACAATATAACCCTGTCAAAGGTCAAATACATTTTCCATTTTAAAATGAATCAATAAACTGTAGGCTACAACAAACAAACAACAAAACAATTTACACATATAGATAATTAAATTATTGTGGAAGAAGAACATTAAGTAAAAGTTCAAAATTAATTTGAATAAAATCATTTTGTTACACCACTGCGAATAAAGAGACGGAGCACATTCTGGATATTTTAGCAGTTTTGCAATACTGGCAACTGGCACTAAACTGACAGACAAGATGGAGTCAGGTAGTACGCCATGCATTAACAATCCAGAAAACACACAATATGAACATTTCGGTATAGCTTTGGCTGGGGACACCTGGTTAGTGCAGTCTTAAGAAGAACTAAAGCTGAGATGATTATACTGGAAAGAGAAGAGCTCCCAACTCATTATCCCTTCCTTGTTATTGTTAAATAGCAAATTGCTGTTGCTATCAAGCTTTGTATCTAACCTTTGGTAAGAAAGTGAATAAGTTAGTTTAACATAATCCTAAACTTTTTAGGATTTCCATACCATAAATGGTGCACCAAGCTGGTTGTATCCATTGATGATCGATCTTGTTAGCGAGTGGTCTTGTTAGTTTGCTAGTAGTGGAAGGTAACATAACTAATGATGGATAGAGGGAACTAATATGACATAACATAAATCATGCTGAAATAATTTAAGCTACTTAACCTCTGGGAAACAGACACCTATTTCCAGGAAAAATGCCTAAAATGACATACCCAAAATGAATCAGTAATAACTCTTCAACCATTAGGCCTAGATGCACAATTTTTGTCTCCTTTTATAGGTCAGAAACCAAGGAATATGAATCTATATATGTATAGAATAGAGTGCAATAAATATGATATTTTCATCCTCGCCTGGTATAAAATCTGTATTTTAATAGCAATATCACCTTCAAAACCATCATCCTGTAGATTATAATGCAACTGAATATCTTCTAATACACCTAGAATACAACTGTATATGGCCATATTGACTGTGATATAAGTTAATTTAGATGCTTGATGTTTGATGTCTGTTTGGTGTGGATAGAAATGGTTGTTTTGACGCTGAGCCTCCGAGCTTCACAGAGGTGTGTGACATGCATAAGGTGACATAATACTGGAATCAGACATAGATTTCTCATTTGCATTTTACAAATTAATTGTCTGTCCGTGTTTAACTTTATGACTTAGAAATGGCAACTCTGTGGGGATTGCCAGTCAAAACAATTAACTTTCCCATAATAATTACAGCTGTCTTTTAAATGGCATCATGCTGTTTTAATGTTTCACTGTTTGCTCTTTTACATATTGTAATAGTTCAGGTATTTAAGCATTGATAAATTATGAGCATGTGAGTTCAAAGTCAAACCTACTTTCTACACAATTACAGTCAATGCACATAACTTCCAATCAATGCACATAACTTCCAATCAGAGGCTTAGCACAGCATGAAGCAGAATGGCGTCCTCCCTCCCACACATGCTGAGAACATCTGTGAGACATTTTTAAGCTTTTCTCTCATACTATTGAATCCCATTATAAATAAAAGCAACTGCGGCATCTACTTCAGAATGAACCAACTGTCAGCTTCTATAATCTATTTTAACAGTCTGCCATGGAGGGCTCCTGACTGTATTCCCCAAGCAGCACAATGACAGCAGTAATAAATGGTCTTTTTATATTCTGGCTCTTTAATATGTATATAAAGCCCCCCCCCCCCTCCAGATTTGATTCAGTGTGTGAGTGCAAGTATGGGCCACTGCTGCCAAAAGAACAAACATAAACATTTCTGAGTGACTTGATAAAAGCAAGATAGCGGTAGGTAATGAGTGGAGAAATTCATTAAATCTGAGGCATTTTTCACCCAAATGGAAAAGGAAAACAACCGTTCCATTCTTATCATCAAATAACATCAAAAGAAAAAGCTTTTTGTGCTTTAGCAACTGATTTGCTGTTTGCATTTCTCTTCTATTTCTAAACACTGTTGACACTTTGCACAACTCCTACAATGGTGATGAGAGGCAAACAATTACAATGCCTCCACTTTCCCTAAAGGCACACACATACAAAAGCAATTTCTGCAGTTTCTATAAACAAACTTACAGCTCAGTCGAAGATGTATGAGTTATGAGATGGGTGTACAGAACAAAATGGTCATATTTGGATTTATGGATTGTTTGCGTTTTGATAAGAGGAGAATTAGAAAGGAGGTGGAAAAGAGGGTGAAAGGTGTATGTGTGTGAGTGTGTTGTGTCTCCAGCAATGGTGTAGCAGAGCAGAGTGACAACGAAGGGGAGAAAAAGAGAACATGATTGAGTGGGACATTTTGTCAGCCGCAGACGTGAGCTGGAATCTAGATTGGGTTTGTGTGTGTGTGTGTGTGTGTGTGTCCATTGGGGTATACCAAAGTCTAAGTCACCCTGGACCTATTCTTTACTTCTTTATTAGGATTCTAAAGCAGCCTCCAACCTGAGCAGTGCCACGGTTGTTGATAGTGCTGCCAGTGCCCATGTCGCTGCTGATTGTGTGTGTGGTTGTATGTGTGTTTGTGTCTAAACTTCACCACATTTCGGGACATATTTTTTTTATTTAAACCAGCTGATAAGGGCAAGAGAGTCCATTTCTGCACATTGATATCTTGAGTTTGGTTTCATTGCATTAAGTATAGTTCTTTGTATAATGAGATTTGATTTTACAGCTTGGGAAAGTTGTCATGGCAATGTCATGTATGTAAAAGGAAAAATTGTGTTGTTCATGTTACAAAGTAATGAGGAATGTGCTCTTCACATTGTATTTCAGCGAAAGTTAGGTTTACCTACCTCTCACATTTTGGCTAGAGCCCTCTGTATCAGCATCCCTGTGGTCCCAACAGAGTGATGTTATAGAAATGACAGCTTGGATGTGGTATTATATTTTAATGCAGTGCTGAAGTTGATTGTTGATCATTGTCTTAATATGGCTTTTGTGTTGGTTATTACAATAACTTAACTCAATGGACAGTCCTCACAATAATATAAATAAACAATACAAATTAAATAATAAAAATACACATGTATGTGTGTGTGCTAGATAGTTTGTAATAGTAGCTTTCAAAGAGATGTGGACATGAACCAATGGTTTATTTAATAGTGTTTGTAGGAGACAAAGCCGATTTTTATTCTAAATGGTGCCACTTAGGCACCAGAATCAAAAGGATTACACTGAGAAAGGGATTAAAGGCCTTTTGTGACAACAAATTAAACATCATGCATGAATATTGGAGCACAACTTTTCATGTGTATGTACACACACGCACGCACGCACGCACGCACGCACGCACGCACACACACACACACACACACACACATTCAAGGCCTCAGGAGTGAACTGCACAGCTCCAGGACAGAGTCAGAGAAACAGACTGGTTTCCTTTCAGAACAGATGGCTGTCAGGAATACACACTCATATATATATTTTAATAATTTGGTGGCAAGTACTGTACACTTGGTTGTGACTTTAACTCTGAACCTGATGAGTGTTAACAATGAAAGTCCCTTAGCATGAATGTCACCTGTAATTTAAGCTGCATTAATCGTTTTTGGCCACTGCGTAACTCTAAAACAAGCTGACAGATGCACACACCTTACAAATAATTAAGTTTCTTATGTGTCATAAATAATTACTAGTAACCATACAAGTACTTGTCCAAAAACAAACACCATGCAACATTAGCAGTTTGTGTCGATCTGGTGAATGTAAGTCTATTTTATATATATATATATATATATATATATATATGAGATGATGTGTCTCATTTGGTGTAGTGTAGAGTGGATTAATCAGAGCTTTCTTGCTGAAGTTAAATGCTTATAGGTAGACTACGCCATAAATGGAATTTTTTAGCCAAAAAACAAAACAATGAACTAAAAGAGGTCAAAATGCTACTTTCAAAAGGAAATGTGTGGTTATGTTTTAAACTAAGTACCACTATAATCATACCTTGTAAGTTTTATAAGTAGTAAGCAGCATTGTTCTGGTGACAATAAAAATGACTTTTTTTTGTTGTTGTTGCATGTCAATGCCATGCCACGAGCAAGAAAGGGGCAGATAACCATTATAACCACTATAGAAGTCAGAGCTTTCTGAAAATGTCAAATTGATTGTGAAGAGATCGTATTACATATTCACAATTAAGCATGTGCAGGAGTGTGTGCATCCAGGCGAGTGGTCCACATCAACCTATGGACGCTTATTTTTATTTCCCCTGTATCTCCAGGCTGAGGAAATTCCTGCTTTTCTCATTCAGGGGAATCCAATCTCATGTTTTCTGACAGCCTTTTCAGATCTGTGTCAAGCAAGCGAGAGACTCTTTTGAATTTCCTTCAGAACTTTTCAAAGTAAAAGCTCTCAATTAAACACGACAAAGTACTGCTACAATGGGCACAATCACTTGAGGAACTAATTATGTGAGTAACGTTTGCTGTCATGATTGAGATCTCTTTTCAGCACCAGCCCCAATATAAATAGCCGCTATCAAAGTAATCTGGCCACAGGCTTTTGCTTTCGGGCCAGCTTTGGCCACTGACTGCTGGTATAGAGCTTCACTAGTATGGTAGGTAATGAAGCAATTCTTCTGTTTAAATAAACAATATTTTGTTTGAATTGTATTAAAACATAGGT
>NW_025741997.1:6712-12571 GCF_021292245.1 Micropterus dolomieu | reverse complement strand
TGTTAAGTGTTCACTCTGGTCTGTTTTGTGTTCAGTAACCTGTGTTCCGTCTGTTCCCCCGGTTGTCACTCTGCCTGCATGTCAGTCTCTCTATTCACCGTCTCTCTCTGCCTGCCTCGTTAATCTCATGTCCTTCACCTGTGTTGCTCCCCCCCTGCTCGTCCGTCCGTGTATACCTGGTGTTTCTGTCTTGTCTTTGTCGGGTCATTGTATGCTGTCTCCTGGAGTTGCTGTGAGGTCTCCTGTTGTCTGCCTGTTTGTCGTGTCTCCCTGTTACCCTGCTCCCTTTGGACTACCTTAGTTTTTGGACTCTGTATTCAGCCACTCACCTGTAAGTGTGCTCGCTTTTGGTTTGTTCATTAAAACCCCTTTGTACTGTACCTCTTCCTGCCTTGCGTCCTGCATTTGGGTCCTCCAACCTGCCTCACCCACACCAAATCGTGACACGGGGGTTCTGAGGCCAGGTGGGTCCCTACAGTGCTGGCTAGGGATGATGCATTAACAGACTTGATGTTCCTGAATGTGATGGTGCATTTGAGTTGTTGCCTGGGCAGAAGGACTGCAACAGAAAAGGATGGCACTGTGGTCAGATACAGCTAGGTCGATGCATTGCAGCAGGAAGAGTGTAGTCCCAGTGGAGCACACCAGATCCAGTGTGTGACCTTTGGTGTAAGTGGGACCTTTGACGTGCTGAATGATGCTGAGGCAGTCCAATAGTGACAGGAATTCAGCAGCAAACAGACAGACATAGAGTCCACATGGATAGTGAAAAACCTTGGAAAAAAAATAAAATAAAGGACTACATTTTCAGAGAGTTTCTCTCATAAATGATTGAATACAAAGTCAGAATATTCAAGTTTCTATTTTGTAAATTTGTGATTATTAGTTTCTCTAAATCTACCACATTAATCTTGGAAATTCTTTCCCCCTCTCCCCTGGCTCCATTTTTTATTACAGTGCAGCTGTACCTTTAAATCTTAATGACATTACATATAATACATTATAGAGAATTAGCCTAGGAACACTGAAGATAATTACAAATTTACTTCATGAGATGCCAACAAGCCTCCCTGGCTCTGTCGGCCGCTACGATATTACATCTGGCCGTTAACGTGTCTTTAAACGGCTCATAAGCTCTCAAAACCTCTCTGCACGGCCGAACACGCCGCTTTTATGCGAATCCTATTAAGTTAACACCGACTCAACTAACCAACATCTTCTCCACCGTCGTAGTTTAACTCCAGCGTAGCTGTCAGAGTTTGTCAACCTGAGTAGGTTGAAGTGCCTTCGTAGTGCAGGCCACTGGTCGAGTGTGTTCCTGCCTGGATATTTGTTGCCTTTATATTTTGGTTTCTTTATGGACTCGTTCTCTTTTCTCTCACCATTTGGATTATCTGGAGTTTACCTCAGCTTTTGGATTTGTGTGGACTCCATTTCGAGAACCGAACCCGCCTGTTCCTGTATCTGATCCTGACATGTTTGGTCGACACGAGACCCAAATTTAAACAGAGGAAGCTGAGAAATAATCCTCAGAGCGGAGACAGACGCCTCTCTGTCACTACAGGCTGTGCCACAGTTTGCCACACCAGAGGACTTTAAGCCTGCATGGCAGCAAGCTGGCTGTAACTCCACGGATGGTGAATGGACTGGTCCTAATGATAAACCCGGCCAGAAATTTTAGCCCACACTAGGCAAAGCTGAGATAGCCTTAGTGACACAGATGGAGTGTTTTATTTCAAAAAATGTTTCCTTCAGATTAAACTGTGACAGTTATATTCCTCCTTTTACCTTAAAACAAAACAAAACATGGAGAGAAACAAATACCCTTCAACAAATGAGTTATCAAATAATTATTAAAAAAAAGAGTGTGAAGTAACAAAAGAACCATTTGTCCTGTATCAATGTTTGTTACTCTTATTAGGTTGGACTGACTGTAGTAAAAGACTTCACTGTTATTTGCTTTATTTAATCATGAGTTCATAGCTTCTTCTTCCAGTGATGATCATTTGTGTCTGTTACGTTTAGCTGGGAGGCTACAGGGAAGATCAGGGGTTTAGGGTCCAAATGCAGACACTGGATTACTGGAGTGGATCTGGTAATTATAAGGTGACTTATTAGCTAACTAGTGACACACAGGAAACCAAAAACAACCAGATGAGAACACGGGGAAAATCCAGAGACAAGAGGCGCGAAGTGGAGGCAGTCTAATATTGACAGAGTAATCAACAGGAGAGTCTGGAGTGAAACCAACAATGAAGCAGCACTGAGTGAAGGGAGCAACAGCACTTAAATACAACAGGAGGGGAGAACCTAATGACACACAGGTGGAACCACTAGACAATCAGTGAGGACACCAACAGCGGCAGGAAAACAAGAGGCAGACCACTACCAAGTGTAGTGATATTTGTTGGCGACCGTTACGCACAAGTGAACACTTGCCCCGGGGACATCTTACCCCACTCTAGCTTAGATGTCATTTAGACACTTGACAGCACCTTTAGCCACCTCGCAACTTCACTAGCTGAAAGTCTGAGGTAGATTTCAGAGGTAATAAGCTTACAGTTGTAATAATAGCAGTTCAACATCATTAACCAGAACAATCAAAACATCAATCTGTTTGATAGAAATTATATTCCTCCATGGCAAATAATTTACTAGTAGGTGTAGTAGAGTAATAGAGAACCAACAGTCATGGAATGCATGCTGCCAATTTTGCGTAACTGAATCATTAATTGAAAGGGGTGTGTTCAAAGTGTTAGATCCCGAGTCAACCCTGTTCAGGAGGTACTGGACCAGCTCTCCGTCTTAAAGGGTCCGATCCTCTAGGCCTATGGGTATTACCCTATTAGGTATAACTGAGGACTGTTTAAGCTGGTGTCGAAGAGATTCGTCTGGCTTCTAACTGTCTTCTTCCGAAAGCCCTGCTTACTCTGAGATAGCACCTGACTGAATAGCCCTAGAGCCAGATACCACCCCAGCCACGCCCGTTAACGACAGCTCTCTTCTCATTGATCAGTGCACTTGGTATGGTTGCCAGGTTGGTATTTAGTGGCCAGGAAAATAGGCCCCAAGGATAAGTTAATTTCAGTGGCTAGAGCAACCTATAAGAACCTCAAAGATGTTAAACACATTTTACCTAATTGATTACTACCTTAGTGAGGAAATAACTTCAATGTCGACTATCATTCTTTAAATGCAGTGATTATATATTTTATTGCATAAAGTTAGCAAGGGCAAGCATACAACTGAAAATGGTTAAAATTGAGTAAAAATAATAAAACTGTTAAAATTCAAAACCTGATACGAATAGCTGAGCTTGAGTGTTTTTGGTTATCTTCTTTTTGGAGAGTAAGGGAGGGGAAGGAGTTGTCCTGGCCAAGGAGTTCTTTCCCTCTTCTGCTGGGCTGATGACTCTGGTGGAAACCTGAGGCTTTGTCCAAAGCCCTCAAATTGTCTTCAAAAGTCTTCAGTCTTCGTCGCAGTTGAAAAGGAGAAAATCTTCCGAGTCCGATGATTCTTCAGTTGTCTTGGCTGTTATGGTTATCCTCCGTGGCATGATCTGTTGAAACTTTGCTGAAGAAATCTGAAGCGTTCTCTAGTTGTTTGCTGTTCAAATCCCCATCTCTTGTCTTGGGCTCTTGGTGCGGTGATGGTCTTGCTCCGAGTCCGATGCCTCTTGAGATCCGCCGAGGAATAACCCCGATCTCTCTCTGACTCCTTTTTATATATCCTACTCCGTAGCTGAGTTTCTTTGTCATATCAGCCACCACCCTTATCCTGTCCATGTGACTACTGTCACATAGCTTGTTCATCCTTAAATTCAGTTGGGCCAGAGATGTCCTTATTTGGCCATTTCATTTCCCCTTGCTGACCCTTCTCTCCCAATGACTCATAGTCATGACCCAAACTTAGTGACCTTTTGCACAGTTATTTAACCTTTACCCTAATTCTCCGTACTTTAACCATATTATGTATTTTACAATCGGAAGATCAATTAAATTTATTAACCTTCAATATCAATGAGATACCCTGATTTTCAATCATCATATCATGTTTAATGCCAAATATCTTTCTTTTAATTATTATTCAACATATTGCTTATAGCATTGTTAAGCTCTGTGTTTTGCAGATGGAAGAATGTTGCACTTCTCTTTTCTCACTCACTGTTGTTACTAAAGGGAGAAAGGCTCCAGTTTTCTTCTTTGCAACCTGATAGCAAGAGCGTTGGGATCTCAACTTATTTGACAAAAGTTTTAACAGTGTAGAGCTCAATTTGTGAGGTCATTCATTCTATGAAAAAACAGGTGTCAACAGGTGGCCCTCATTTAAAGAAAGAGGCTGCAAATGTTGTACATGCTGGTTAACGTGCATTTCTCTCTGACAATCGGAGTAAAATGAGTCGTTCCAGACATTGTTCAGAAGAACAGCTTACTTTGTTTAAAAAGTTGATTGCAGAAGGGAAAACATATAAATAAGTGCAGAAAATGATAAGCTGTTCAGCTAAAATGATCTCAAATGCTTTAAAATGGCAACCAAAACCAGACAGACGTGGAACAAAACAGAAAACTACCACTCGAATGGATCAAAGAATAGCCAGAATGGCAAAGACAATGATCAGCTCCAGGGAGATCAAAGAAGGTCTAAAGTTACCTGGGAGTACTGTAACAATTAGAAGAGGCTATGTGAAGCCAAGCTATCAGCAAGAAGCCCCCACAAAGTCCTGTTGTTTCAAAAACGATGTGTTGAAGAGGTTACAATTTGCCAAAGAACACATTGACTGGCCTAAAGAGAAATGGGCGGAACATTTTGTGGACTGACTAGTCCTATTGTTATTATAATCATTAACATTACGATTGTTATCATTAACACTACTATAAATATCAATACCACTTTTCATTTAGTCTATAGCTGTTATGAGTTGTAGTTTCTTCCTTGTGAGTTTGAGTTTTTGCCAATTGTTTCGTATGTCTATTTTCCTGTTTCTCTCGTTCCTTGTCCTTAGTAGTTTAAGTCTTGTCTTTTATCTTGGCTCTTGGTCCTGTGTTTCAGTTCTTTGTCTTTGTTCCCAGTCCTGTGTCTCGGTTTATGTCTTAGTGTATAGGGTTCTGTCTTGTGTCCAGTAACAGTTATATAGTCTGTTGTGTGGTCAGTTCATTATCTGTTGGTCTTTGATTCCATGTCATGTTCTTAGTCTTGTACCTTAGTTCGTGTCTTTAGTCTCTGGGTCTTGTGTTCTGTTAAGCTCTGTACTGTGTTCTAGTTCTGTGTTCTCGCTTATTCACTCTGCCCCAGGTCTGCTTGTCATGTCAAGTCTCTCTGTTTTCCTCTGCTCTCTCTCGTTAGTCTCATGTCTGTCACCTGTGTTGCTCCCGCCCTGCTCGTTAGTCCCTGTGTGTATATATACCTGGTGTTTCTGTCTTGTCTTTGTCTTTGTCCGGTCATTGTTCATGTTACCCCCCAGTCTGTCGTGTGTGTACTCTCTGCCTTCCTGTAACCAGTCTTGCTTGTCTTGTCACCCTGTACCTCTGGATTTAGCATTTCTGTTAGGAACTACCTTTGTTTTGGACTCTATCAGCCACTCAGTCAGTAAGTGTGCTCGCCTTCTGTTTGTTCTAATAAATCACCTCGGTTCACCGCACCTCCTCTGCTTTGCGTCCTGCATTTGGGTCCTCCAACCTGCTCAACTCAGCCACCCACCGTAACAATACCAACATCACATTTACTGTCTGTACCTCTACGTGTAGATTGTGTAGGTCACTCTCACAACAATAGTGTGTGTGTGTGTGTGTGTGTGTGTGTGTGTGTGTGTGTGTGTGTGTGTGTGTGTGTGTGTGTGTGTGTGTATATACACACACACAA
>NW_025741997.1:0-6692 GCF_021292245.1 Micropterus dolomieu | reverse complement strand
AGCTCTGTACTGTGTTCTAGTTCTGTGTTCTCGCTTATTCACTCTGCCCCAGGTCTGCTTGTCATGTCAAGTCTCTCTGTTTTCCTCTGCTCTCTCTCGTTAGTCTCATGTCTGTCACCTGTGTTGCTCCCGCCCTGCTCGTTAGTCCCTGTGTGTATATATACCTGGTGTTTCTGTCTTGTCTTTGTCTTTGTCCGGTCATTGTTCATGTTACCCCCCAGTCTGTCGTGTGTGTACTCTCTGCCTTCCTGTAACCAGTCTTGCTTGTCTTGTCACCCTGTACCTCTGGATTTAGCATTTCTGTTAGGAACTACCTTTGTTTTGGACTCTATCAGCCACTCAGTCAGTAAGTGTGCTCGCCTTCTGTTTGTTCTAATAAATCACCTCGGTTCACCGCACCTCCTCTGCTTTGCGTCCTGCATTTGGGTCCTCCAACCTGCTCAACTCAGCCACCCACCGTAACAATACCAACATCACATTTACTGTCTGTACCTCTACGTGTAGATTGTGTAGGTCACTCTCACAACAATATTGTGTGTGTGTGTGTGTGTGTGTGTGTGTATATATACACACACACAAAGATTTTTAAAAAATAAAACAGTAGTGTGTGTGTGTGTGTGTGTGTATATATTAAGACAAAAAAGAATTAATTAAAAAATAATAATCAGTATCAAATTTAAAAACAATTACTAAAATATTGAATGATCAAAATAATAATAACTTGAAAATCTGTACAATTATTTGTCAGTCTGAGGTTCCACTGGTTGTCCTCACTTCATGGCATGAGGAGACATATTTTGCAGCAATTATTTGGGCATTTCTCCCAGTAAATAGGGGAGTTTTTGTGTGTCTGATATGAATTCGAATTCGGGGTATATTTGGGAAATGTTTGCAAAGTGTTTTTGTCTTAGTGTTTTATATTTGGGGCATGAGGTTAGAAAGTGCAGCTCTGTCTCTACCTGTCCTCTGTCACACTGGGAGCAGAGTCTCTCCTCTTGTGGTAGCCAGCTCTGTCTGTGGCGACCCTTTTCTATGGCCAGGCTGTGTTCACTCAGTCTGTATGTTGTCAACATTTTTCTTAGTTTAGGACATTTTATTGTACTCAGGTAATTTGCCAGTGTTTTTAGGGTCAGATAACATTGGAATTTACTTTGAGTTTTGGTTCTCTCTCTCTCTCCCCCTCCCTCCCCCACCCCAACCAGTCGAGGCAGATGGCCGCCCACCCTGAGTCATGGTTCTGCTCGAGGTTTCTGCCTCTTAAAGGAAGTTTGTCCTTGCCTCTGTCGCCTAGTGCTGCTTTTGGTGGGAACTGTTGGGCTTCTGTAAATAGCATCATAGAGTACGGTCTAGACCTGCTCTTTATGAAAAGCGCTGTGAGATAACTGTTGTGATTTGGCGCTATATAAATAAAATTGAATTGAAAAGTTCTGGATGGAAACCTTTCAGAAATACTGACACATTACATTTACTATTGTTACTGTAACCAAGTTGTTGTCTCATTTTATTTTTATTTTAACAGGGAAAACAGACTGAGACCACAGTCTCTTTTTAGGCTGTGCCCTGTGCAAGTGCACAAGTTAACATGTATAGTAGACGCGCGCGCACACACAAGTGAATATATTAAAAGTACTTATACAAAACATAATCAAAACATACAAGACCAATAAATACGATTCAATAGAAGCAACTGCAAACAACATAATGGGTAAGCCACAGTTTGTTCCATTAAAATGGAGCGAAGGAACTGAAAGCAGTCCTACCCAACTCCATGGAGACTGTTGTAGTGTCTAAGTTAATCAACATCTGTGATCTTTATATTTATATCTCTAGTACTTCTAAAATAAGTGCTTTATAAATAAAAGAGCATGTTGGTCACGCTTCACAGAGAGAGAGGTGCATCCTACATGTTACATATAAAATACAATGATGTGTACTGTCACCAGTGATAGGCTTGAGTGCACTATGGTAAATAGAATCCAGTGGTTTTACTCTGGTAACTGAAGCATGCATGTAGATAATATCCCCTAAAGCAGTGGTCGGCAATAGGTGGCCCGCGGGCAAGAACCGGGCCGCCGGGTTATCTAGAATAACAAAAAAATAATACATTGACAGTGGCTGGTGCTGAAACAGATCTCAGTCATGACAACAGTTACTCACATAATAATTTCCTCTTTAGGGATTCTGCCTCCAAAATAAAGCACTAGAACATTTTTTTGCAGCATCTCTAAGTCGAGTTTATTGAGAGATTTTAATTTGAAAAGTTCTGAAGGACATTCAGAAGAGTCTCTGGCTTGCTTGACACAACTCTGCGGATACATACAAATACCAGGACGTGCACACGCTGCAGCACATGCTTTATAATGAGCATGTCTGAAAGTGTCCTTGTAATCAATTTGGGAGAAAAAAAATGTTGGGATCGACAATACAACCCTCCCAACGGGAGTCTCACTCACTACTGATTGAGCTAACCATGCACGCGAGTAACTAAGCATTGGAAAAAATTCAACTATGTTCTGGCCGTCCAGGTAACGGCTTAAAAACATTTGGCCCAATGCCAGACTTATTTACCGACCCCTGCCCTAAAATCTAAGACGGGTATAAAAGTAACCTAAACATTTTTTTCGGTTACATGTGTTTAAAAACAAAGCCTATCATATAAACATATCCTGAGGTATTTGTATGCAGAGAACTGTTTAATTTTGTTACCATCCAAGGTGGTAAGAATCCATCTATTACTAACTGGCAGTCTGGACCTAGAGCGAAAGAAAACAGTTTTCTTAGCATTTATGTTTACATGAACATGTTTGAGCTGTAAAAGAGATCTCTAAAATCTTACGATCAGACTCCAGCTTCTCAAAGGTTTGGTCTGCTGAAGGAGCAATAGAATACATCAGTGTCATCAGCATAAAAGTGGAATTTACAGTATCTGATATTGTTGCATGTTGTTTAAATAAAGCGAAAAAACTAAAGTGGACCATTTATTGAGCCCTGTGGCACCCCTTTTATGTAACTCTAAAAATGGCCTTAGTTCTATACTAATACTATACTCTAGAACCATCAGCAGACATCTTCGCCCAGTACTATAGATGACCGCTTACTCAGGAGGATAGCATGGTCAACTGTGCACTTGTACTTTTGAATATCTGTAATTACTTTTACTTACTACTTTTCATATGAGCTTCACACATTACTTACTAACTAGCCAGTGTGATTCATGCAGTCCACCATGAGCAGGCTGCAGTACTGGACTCAAAGAGCTCATTCAGTCAGCATCTGTCCAAGCTGAAGGACAGAAAGATCATACACAGGTTGTCCGTCCTCACAAACGCTTTTACATTTACTCATTTGGCAGACGCTTTTATCCAAAACTACTTACATTTGAGGAACAACATACAAACATCAACAGAGCATCAAATACAGATAACTGACAATACATAGTAAGAGCAGCAATAAATACTAGTAAGAACTCATAGTACATATCACATCAATGGGGTAAATACCTAGGGAAGGAAGTAAGAGTTAACAAAAGTGCAATCAATACAAGATAACTGTAGAAGAGCACAGGAAGTGCATGTTAGAGGTTAGGAGTTAGAGGTGTTATAAAAGGAAGTGTTCTCGGAAGGGATGAGTTTTCAAGAGCTTCTTGAAGTTAGAGATGGCGTGTGGTAGCTCGTTCCACCATCGTGGTGTCACAGATGAGAATAGTCGGGAATGGGATTGCTTTGTGTGAAGGGATGGCAGAGCCAGGCGGCCGCTACACTCCTCCAACGAACGTAAGTTTGTATTATGGAGTTTAGGTAGATGGTGCAGTAGTCACTCTGTATGCAAGCATTAGTGATTTGAATTTGATTCTGGAGGCCCTGGTAAGCCAGTAGAGGTCACTGAGTAATGGAGTGACATGAGTCCTTTTGGGCTGATCAAAAACCAGACGCGCTGCTGCGTTCTGAACCATTTGTAAGGGTTTCACCGCACAAGCTGGAAGACCTGCTAGGAGGGCATTGCAATAGTCGATGCGAGAGATAACCATGGCCTGTACCAGAAGCTGGGTGGCGTACTGAGTGAGGTAGGGCCTGATTTTCCTTATGTTGTATAGAGAAAAGCGGCACGACCGAGAGACAGCTGGTCATCAATCATGACACCCAAGTTTCTCACCACCTTGGTTAAAGTGATGGTTGTGGAGTCAGTTTGCAGTTTGATGTTATGGTGGATAGATTGCATGGCTGGAATGACCAAGAGTTCAGTTTAGTTGAAGGTGGCAAGCCTTCATCCATGCAGATATGTCTGAGAGACAGTCCGTGATCCGCGACGGTGAGATTGCCTGGTGGGAAGGATAGGTAGAGTTGCGTATCGTCTGCGTAGCAGTGATAAGAGAAGCCGTGCGAGCAAATGATCGGCCCCAGTGAGTGTAATGGTGTAAATTGAGAAGAGAAGGGGCCCTAGCACTGAGCCTTGGGGCACCCCTGTGGAGAGGCAGTGGGAAGAGGATAATGGTCCTTGCCACAAAACATTGTAGGAACACCCAGAGAGATAGGATTCAAACCAGTGCTTTACTTGAGATGCCCATTGCTAAGAGAGCGGATAGCAGGATCCTGTGGTTGACTGTGTCAAAGGCACCTGATAGGTCAAACAGGATACGAACTGAGGATTGGGCTGCAGCTTTAGCTTTTATCCAAAGCGAATTACAACTGCTTATACATGTCAGAGGTCGCACGCCTCTGGAGCAACGAGGGGTTGTGTCTTGCTCAGGGACACATTGGTGGATGGGTCGCAGTGGGGGATTGAACCCGGGTCTCTCACACCAGGCAAGACATGTGTCTTATCCACTGTACCATCGCAACCCTGTCAGGGTGCCTTCAGGGTGCGTCTGACAGAACAGAGACTCTGTTAGTCAGTACAGGCATTTCACTTAGCTTTCTTTCTGTAACAGAGTTCAGACCCAACGTGGCTGTCCTGAATCTGAACAGGAACATTTGTGAGACGGAATAAATACCAGTGTCCTCAGAGCAGGTGTTGAATGTCCAAAACAATCTGTGGGATCAATATTAAATAAACAGAAGAGATTTATGAAGAAAAACTACAGAGCATGTCTGTGCGTGTCTGGATATTCTGAATCTATATTAGATTTACATTCTGTTTGTGACGGCCCCGTTCGGGCCCTCCCTTGTTCTTTGTAACCCAGGTAGCTGGTGGGTGGAGCTGATACCTGGTGTGAGGTGCAACACACCTGAGCAGGCGATGCTGCTTGATGATGTGACTCTTGTCATGGCCTGCTGACTGATTCTGTGTCTTTGTGTTTTACACCCAGAGTTCTGACTTGTGTTTACATCTCCACCCTGAGTGTTGGCAGAACGGGATAAAAACTCTACACCTGCATCCACACCATGCACATTAATGCTCCAAACATGGAGAGACAATCTGAATCTCACATTGTATTCAGTGTTGGTCTCCACCCTTTAGGGCTGTCACTATGTAATTAACAAACATTCGCTGTCAGCATTACATCGTGGTCGTGAACACAATCAAAAACAACACTTGAATAATGGCTACTGCTACTCACAGTAAGTGTACACGTGCACTCATTCTGTTACTGCATCAGAAGTAACACAAGGATATTTTCTTTTAATCTTGTGCAATTACTGCACTTCTCTTGGGGGACAGGCTGTTTGGTCTTTCAATGCATTCATTAGTGACTGAGCCCTCACTCTCACTTTCAGTTCCTGAGAGCTGCTGAATGTCTGAATGTTGGACGTTCTAAACTTCTTGAGGGCCTCTAGGTTAGCATGCTGTTTCGCCTTCAGCATGACTTTTTTGTGATGCGATGCCTGTAATGACAGTATTATTTCACTAAGCTTTCACAAAGACAGTCTGTTTCCACAGTTAAATTGAGATTATCATAATAAAAAAATACTAACAGTGAAATTTAATGCGGACATTAATCAGTTGGTTATCAAACCTTTAAGCTTTACAGACTGGTAGCATCAAGGAATTATTGAAATACCATATCTATCAATTTATCTTGTTTCATAATTTATTGACTGGGAAATACTTACATTCCAGAGCAATGCCGGAATAAATAGTTCTGACGTTTTTGTCACTGCACGATATTTTAGCAAGTGCTGCCGAACAGAAGCAAAGGGCACCTGGCGTAGAGGACAATTCAGTTTCCTGTGGGAGCAATTCAATGAAATTATTGAAGTATTTCAAACGTCTCAAAACACCTTACAATGGAACATTTAAAGCACAAAGCCTTTGAAAATACATGGAAGACTTGGCATTCTAATGGTACTTTTACATTGCAGGTACCGGCTCAACTCGACTCTACTCAATTGGCTTTTGGCCCGGCCATCCCCTGTTTTCCACTGCAGATAGTACCCTCTGAGCTGGTCATCATAGCAATGCCACGCACAACTGCTGCGACGTAATGTTTAATGTCTCTTCAGTTCTGTGAGCTGTGTTTCCTCCGCTCCGCCATGGTTGCTGGAGTCATCTGCTGCGTTGGCTGCAGTGGTCTGAGGGGTCATAGTCCACAAGCTGACAGGCCGGTTGGCCTGCTAGCTGCCCCCGCCAGCACTTGTGAAGATCCTCAACTCCTAAAACATTTGAGCACATTTTTTGATCTGCCATCAATTTTTGGAAAACTGCCAATATTGGAAATCTACACAGTTGATTTCTCACCTCAAAACTTCTCAGAA
>NW_025741996.1:2155-3811 GCF_021292245.1 Micropterus dolomieu | reverse complement strand
GCAGCTACGCCCACTTCTTTATACGGTCTGTGATAGGAACGCACAAAAATATTCTGATTTATAACACGTGCACGTCGCACGCTGATTTCCCTTCATAAATCACAATCAACTTCAAATTTGGTACATGAGAAGCAGCACGCCGCCATCGCCAGCAGCATGCATTACAGTGACACCCTCCCTCAAAGGGATTACAGGTGTAAATGATCATGCAGCCAAATAAACATTATAAATAAGTTCCAGCAGAGGAGAGGCTGCAGGTCTCTAAGTGGAACAGAAGGACCTGGTTCTCTCTTTTCAAAAACACTCACAGCTTGGTCTCGTAGTCCTTCCAGGCTTTATCAAAGGGTTTCTTCAGATCCTGAAACAGAAAAGAAAACACATGAACACTGAGCTTCACTGAACAAACCAACGTTTAGAAAATCAAAGAGTTAAAAATGAGATGAGAAAAACTTTAGAGAATAATAATAATATTAAAATCCAGTCTCACCCCTTTAACTCCCTTCAGATCTCCCTTTAACAGCGAGTCCAGAGTGAAGACCACGTTATGGCTCAGACTCTGCAGCTGAGGAGGAGACACAATGACTTTACTTCACTGTCGTAACAGCTGAACCCCTCTGACTGACTGATGAATGATTGATTGACAGCTGACTGACCAGGTTCTTCAGCAGAGCAGCCAGTTCTTTAACGAGGCAGGAGAACTTAACGAAGGCGGCTCCCAGTTCAAAGTTTCCTCCCAGTCTCTCAAGAGCCTGGCTGAAGCTCTCCTGGTTCCCAGCATGCTCTACTCCACCACAACAACATCAACAACAACAACAACATCATCAATCCTGTCTTTAAAGAGTAACTTAACAGCGGTGATGTCACAGTGTACAAGAGTCAGCCGTGACATCACTGCAGCGAGCTGACAAGTTAAACCACTGGAGGTTAATAGATAATATATACAAATTAATGATGAGGTTTTGTTTTTTCAATTAATTAATTAATTGTTTGGTTTTCAAAAAAGAAGAAATTCTGGAGATGTCATCAAATTGTTTTTGTCAGAAAAACTCAACATCCTCAAAACACTCTAAGCAGAGAATCAACCGATGAACTGACTTAGGTTTGAGCCCTAAAGGGACCAGGATCTGATCTGTACCTTGTCCTGAGTTGTAGATGGATTTCACAGACTTCTTCACCTTCTGCAGGGCTGAGCGGTCCTGATCCAGAGCCTGCAGACAGACAAGGAAACATTACATCATCATGTAAAACAACAAACAATTAATCAAAAACAACAAAACTACCAACGACGGAAACAACGATGACAACAATTTACATGTTACATCTGAGCAGTCAGTAACACATCTGAGGTAATACTGTGTGTTACTGTGTGTAACTGTGTGTAACTGTGTGTAACTGTGTGTTACTGTGTGTTACTGTGCGAACTGTGCGTTACTGTGTGTAACTGTGTGTAACTGTGTGTTAATGTGTGTTACTGTGTGTGTAACTGTGTGTAACTGTGCGTTACTGTACATTACTGTGCGTAACTGTGTGTGTTACTGTGTGTTACTGTGTGTTACTGTGTGTGTTACTGTGTGTGTTACTGTGTGTGTTACTGAGTGTTACTGTGTGTTACTGAGTGTTACTGTGTGTTACCGTGTGTTGCCGTGTGTTTTACTG
>NW_025741996.1:0-2135 GCF_021292245.1 Micropterus dolomieu | reverse complement strand
TTACTGTGTGTTACTGTGTGTTAATGAGTGTTACCGAGTGTTACTGTGTGTGTTACTGAGTGTTACTGTGTGTTACCGAGTGTTACCGTGTGTTACTGAGTGTTACTGTGTGTTACTGTGTGTGTTACTGTGTGTGTTACTGAGTGTTAATGAGTGTTACTGTGTGTTACTGTGCGTTACTGTGTGTAACTGTGTGTTAATGTGTGTTACTGTGTGTGTAACTGTGTGTAACTGTGCGTTACTGTACATTACTGTGCGTAACTGTGTGTGTTACTGTGTGTTACTGTGCGTTACTGTGTGTTACTGTGTGTGTTACTGTGTGTGTTACTGAGTGTTACTGTGTGTTACTGAGTGTTACTGTGTGTTACCGTGTGTTGCCGTGTGTTTTACTGAGTGTTACTGCGTGTTACCGAGTGTTACCGAGTGTTACCGAGTGTTACCGAGTGTTACCGTGTGTTACCGTGTGTTACCGTGTGTTAATGAGTGTTACTGTGTGTTACTGAGTGTTACTGTGTGTCACTGTGTGTGTTACTGTGTGTTACTGTGTGTTAATGAGTGTTACCGAGTGTTACTGTGTGTGTTACTGAGTGTTACTGTGTGTTACCGAGTGTTACCGTGTGTTACTGTGTGTGTTACTGTGTGTGTTACTGAGTGTTAATGAGTGTTACTGTGTGTTACTATGTGTTACTATGTGTTACTGAGTGTTACTGTGTGTTACTGTGTGTTACTGTGTGTTAATGAGTGTTACCGAGTGTTACTGTGTGTGTTACTGAGTGTTACTGTGTGTTACTGTGTGTTACTGAGTGTTACTGTGTGTTACTGTGTGTTAATGAGTGTTACTGTGTGTTACTGTGTGTTACTGTGTGTTACCGTGTGTTACCGTGTGTTACCGTGTGTTAATGAGTGTTACTGTGTGTTACTGTGTGTTAGTGTGTGTAACTGTGTGTTACTGTGTGTGTTACCGTGTGTTAATGAGTGTTACTGTGTGTAACTGTGTGTTAGTGTGTGTAACTGTGTGTTACTGAGTGTTACTGAGTGTTACTGCGTGTTACTGTGTGTGTTACTGAGTGTTACTGAGTGTTACTGAGTGTTACTGTGTGTGTTAATGAGTGTGACTGAGTGTTACTGAGTGTTACTGTGTGTTACCGAGTGTTACTGAGTGTTACTGTGTGTTACCGAGTGTTACCGTGTGTTACCGTGTGTTTTACTGAGTGTTACTGTGTGTTACCGAATGTTACCGAGGGTTACCGTGTGTTACCGTGTGTTACCATGTGTAACCGTGTGTTACTGAGTGTTACTGTGTGTTACTGTGTGTGTTACTGTGTGTTACTGTGTGTGTTACTGTGTGTTACTGTGCGAACTGTGCGTTACTGTGTGTAACTGTGTGTTAATGTGTGCAACTGTGTGTTAATGTGTGCAACTGTGTGTTACTGTGTGTTACTGTGTGTGTAACTGTGTGTAACTCTGCGTTACTGTGCGTTACTATGTGTTAGTGTGTGTAACTGTGTGTTACTGTGTGTGTTACTGTGTGTGTTACTGTTACTGTGTGTGTTACTGAGTGTTACCGTGTGTTACCGTGTGTTAATGAGTGTTACCGAGTGTTACCGAGTGTTACCGTGTGTTGCCGTGTGTGTTACTGAGTGTTACTGCATGTTACTGAGTGTTACTGTGTGTTACCGTGTGTTAATGAATGTTACTGTGTGTTACTGAGTGTTACTGTGTGTTACCGTGTGTTACCGTGTGTTAATGAGTGTTACTGTGTGTTACTGTGTGTTAGTGTGTGTAACTGTGTGTTACTGTGTGTGTTACTGAGTGTTACTGAGTGTTACTGTGTGTTACCGTGTGTTACCGTGTGTTACCGTGTGTTAATGAGTGTTACTGTGTTTTACTGTGTGTTACAGAGTGTTACTGTGTGTGTTACTGTGTGTGTTACTGTGTGTTACTGAGTGTTACTGTGTGTGTTACTGTGTGTTACCGAGTGTTACCGTGTGTTACCGTGTGTTAATGAGTGTTACTGTGTGTTACTGAGTGTTACTGTGTGTTAATGAGTGTTACTGTGTGTTACTGTGTGTTAATGAGTGTTACTGTGTGTTACTGTGTGTTAATGAATGTTACTGTGTGTTACTGAGTGTTAC
>NW_025741995.1:0-8514 GCF_021292245.1 Micropterus dolomieu | reverse complement strand
GCGTGTGTTACAGTGTGTATTTGTGTGCGTGTGTGCGTGTGCGTTACAGTGTGTATCTGTGTGCGTGTGTGTTACAGTGCGTATCTGTGTGCGTGTGTGTTACAGTGCGTATCTGTGTGCGTGTGTTACAGTGCGTATCTGTGTGCGTGTGTTACAGTGCGTATCTGTGTGCGTGTGTTACAGTGTGTATTTGTGTGCGTGTGTGCGTGTGCGTTACAGTGTGTATCTGTGTGCGTGTGTGTTACAGTGCGTATCTGTGTGCGTGTGTTACAGTGCGTATCTGTGTGCGTGTGTTACAGTGCGTATCTGTGTGCGTGTGTTACAGTGTGTATTTGTGTGCGTGTGTGCGTGTGCGTTACAGTGTGTATCTGTGTGCGTGTGTGTTACAGTGTGTATCTGTGTGCGTGTTACAGTGTGTGTTTACAGTGTGTATCTGTGTGCGTGTGTGTTACAGTGTGTATCTGTGTGCGTGTGTGTTACAGTGCGTATCTGTGTGCGTGTGTTACAGTGTGTATTTGTGTGCGTGTGTGCGTGTGCGTTACAGTGTGTATCTGTGTGCGTGTGTGTTACAGTGCGTATCTGTGTGCGTGTGTTACAGTGTGTATTTGTGTGCGTGTGTGCGTGTGCGTTACAGTGTGTATCTGTGTGCGTGTGCAGCAGGAGCTCAGACAGTAGTCTCTCTGTCTGGACTACACGGCTCTGCACACAGCAGTAAACACTCAGAAACACACTCTGCAGGACTCGTCCTGAATCTGTACGAACAGAAATGGTTCACTTTGAACGTGAAGCTGTGTGTGAGCAAGGACAGAGTTTTGTTTCTTTGTTCAGAACATCAGAAATCAAAGAAAATGTGACTTTACAGAGAAGTTGTCGGAGAAAGAGCTTCTAGCTTCAGCTTTTATGATGTGACACTGAATCCCTTTATATCTGTTATTTGACTTATTTACTTCTTGTTTTATTCTAATTATTTCATATTTATTCTGTCATTTTTGGCATTGTTTCTATATTTTGAATATTAAATGTGTCTGCTGCCGAGAAGAAACGTTTCCTAATAAAATGCGTCTGCGTCAGTCTGACAGGAAGTGATGCTGGCTCAGCCGTGAGACAGGTGTTTCCAGATGTTGGCGTGCTGGTCGTTGGTCTGCTGACCTGGAGGCTGATCGTAAGACTGAACGCCGACACACACACGCAGGTAGCACACACGCACAAACGCACGCTAATGAAGCAGGTTTAACCTCGTTATGTCGTCTCCTCTCGTTTCTTAACAAGGTTTCCTGTCTATTAGTGTGTAACTCAGTAAGCTATTTATTAACTGTAACCTCGTTAAGTGATTGCATCAGGACACACACACACACACACACACACACACACACACACACACACACAGGGTATAATGATCAGGTTTCGTTTCAATCAGCATATTAGTAGCCCTGTCAGAGTCTGTTAAGGCGAAACCAGACCAGCAGACAGCAGCACTGACAGACCGACGGCACACCGGTCCTCCAGGTCACTCCAGGAGGACAAAGAGAAACTCTGCCTCTGTCTTCATCTCTGTGAAAGTTACACATTAAAGTACTCACAGCTTCAGTCAGACTCCACAGAACATTTACAGAAAGTGCACAGTGGTGAGTTAAACATGGTTCACTGTGACCTGAAAGCGGCAGGCTCACATTTCTCTTGGCATATCGTTCATTGTCGCGTTGAATCAGGAAAGTTTCAGTCTTATTCAGACTCGAGGCTGACATGTTGGATTACTGTCAGACCAGCTGCAGGTGTGACGGAGTAATGAACCCTTGTTGTTTTCAGCCTCAGGAGGAGGGACAGGAGGAGGAGGGGCAGCTGCAGGAGGACCTGATGTTTGAGGAGGACTCTGTGCTTGGAGAGGAGGAAGAGGAGGAGGAAGGAGGCAGAAAGAGGCTTCTGGTTGAACTGGAGTCACTGGTTTGTAAAACCAGACAGATTGTAGGAAACATGACGACCGCTGGAGGGAAAGTCCTGCTGACGGCTCTACTGGGACTCACAGGTAAACAAGTGGACAGGTACCGGTATATATTCTGCACTGCTTTACTGGCTCTGGGACACTGTGGCAGCAGGCTACATGTTCCCAGACCAGATCCGATATATAACCCCCCAGCTTGTTCTGGTCTGACCCTGAGGTCTCCTCCAAGTTAGACATGTCTCCTCCGCAGGGAGGAGTCTGGCAGGTGTCTGGATCAGATGCTGAACTCCCTCAGCTGACTTCTTTCCACGTGATGGACAGTGGTTCTCCTCTGAGGTCTCTCGTGTTCAGACGGACTTCAGCTCGGTCATTTCACTGAGTCCAGTCTGGGGAGACGCCGGACGTCCCAGCAGAGAAGGTTTTGGCTACATAACACAGGCTCGCCCGGATGAACTGGTCCCGCAGTGGGACGCCAGCTGCACTTTGCCCTCTGATGAACCTCCGCCAGGTCTAACTGAAAGTCCTCTGACTCCAGACCCACTCCCTAAACTAATTGCAAACGTCCCAGAGCTCACTGGGACTGGTCACAGTCTGATGAAACAACAGAACCACAGAGCCATTATCCTGAAGTCACCATGCCGACACTCTGCACACTGCAGATTCAGAAACCCCAAACTGGACCTGTGACAGGAACAACCCTGAAGAGGTTCGGAGTCTCCTTTCAGCAGCCTCTCAGGAGACTGAGCAGCGCTGAAGCACAAACAGACGTATGTGTTTGCTGCCATTTTCATATATTTTAATTGGTTTGGCCAATCCCCACGGTGTTCTGGTCTTTGATTAGAGGATCGTTCAGAGCTCCTGTTGCACCAGGGACTAAGTGCAGCTGGGTGATTCCCTCTGGGCCGGTCAGGATGTGGTGATGCCCATCCTGGAAGGATCTACCTGCACACCGGGCTCTCTGTGAAGCTTTCTGAACCCTAACTGTGTGCAGAACTCACCCATAGACACTGTCTGCCAGAAGCTCTGTCCTTTGGGACCTGTTGAGACCCCTTTTGCTGTCTCTTTGGTCTGCGAGTAACAGAGTCCTCTGAACACTTTGGTTGACATAGAGCTGTAGCTCCTAAAGCGGCCCTGGTGTTTAAACAAATATACGTTAAGATACTTGTTTTCATTTATTATGTGGTTGGGAACTGGGCATCGGTCGGTGGAATCAGTACCGCTCACCCTTCAGTCCCCCATGAACCACCACCAGGTCTGCCGCTCACAGGTTCTGGTTCCTCACAATCACTGCGCAGGAGAGCAGTTAGGAGAACACATCAACACTTCTGGTTTTATTTTCGTTGGCTAACTTTTGTCTGATGAAGAGGGAGATTTTCTGTTTGCTCGCTTGGATCCAGAAGAGGAGGTTTTTTTGAGATCTGGACTCTTGTGGGAATCTGAACTGAGATCAGGACTCATCATTGGTGGCTGAACTGTGGGCTTTGTACTCTTCATATTATTTCTGTTAAACCCTTTCTAATGTGACAGGTACAGGAACAGCTGAAACACCTGGGCTCTCATTTATAAAACGTAGAAACCTCAGTAAAAGTGTACGTGTGCCCAAAAGACAACAAATATTCAGACTTATAAAACCATTCGTACGCACATTTCTAAGCAATGTTCCCCTTATAAATCCCAATCAACTTGAAATGTGGCCCCTGTGAGGGAGCCCCATGTAGACGCTGAGTGAAGCTGGTTAATATTAACGCGTCCTGACTGCAGGAAGAAAAGGAGGCAGACTCTGAGTCTAACTCAGGGACGCTGACGTTACTTTTGGTGAAGGGGCCCCGGAGCTCCGCCCCTTTAAAACCGATCTGCAGGAAGGGGCCTCCCTCTGAGTAGTGACGTCGCTGGCCGGAGGGGGCCACACAGACGGGACGACCCAGGTACTGATCCGGATCCCCCGTTTGAAAAGAGACTTCCACAAACACTCCACTCACTTAACGAAGCTGCTGACGAGTTAAAGAAATATGACTTGTTGGAAAAGACAATAAAATAGTTTTATTTCCAGGCAGCGCGTCTCACCCACACGCTGGCACTCGATCAGGCAACAAACGTGATAACAACACGTGAAACTCTCTATCTGCTCGACTGACGCACTGAAAAATCGATTTAAATATAATTTGTCTCCTGTTCACCTGATTTATGAGAATAAACTGCTGCATGCGAGTATTAATGAATCTGACTCTTTTGCAGAAACAGAATCTCCGTTTGTGTTTATGATCCTGAATCTGGATCTTTTTGTGGCTGCAATGTTTTTTTGCCACTTTGTTTCTTCAGAAAGGCTTTAAGCCTGGAATACTCGGAGGGCAGATCTGGATTTATGTTCCACAATCATTTCCAACAGTTTCCTCCTTCTGCCGTGTGAGGCGCCGTTTCTCTCCTCCTTCTGTGCGTCCGCGTGGTTCAGAGTTTACTGACTGTCAGCTCTGTTTGTTAGAGATCACAGCCTTCGCTCGGGAAGTGGCGTCCGCACGTTTCCAGCCCTGTTCTGTACGAACGCACCGTTTAGAAATGAGACCCCGGGTGGTTCGGGTGGAGAGGTTGGAGAGGTTGGAGAGGTTGTCCCTTTGTTTTTGTGTCAGAACATTAAATGAGCTGAACGTTATTCTAAAGCTAACTTCTCTGTCTCTGCTCCTCCAGGTATCATCTTCCCCTCTCTCTCCTCCCTGCCCTACCTCCTCTGTTTCCAGGTGTTGTGTACCTGGTGGGCGTGGTCAGGCCAGGTCCCACCTCTCCTCTTCAGGGGGGTGTGTGTGATGTCACTCCTCTACTCCTCCTCCCACTTCTTGCTCCTCTACTGCTACCAGCTTCCCTCAATGCAGGAGGCGTGGCCTCCCAACCGCACCTCCGCCAGGTAACACACATTTACCCTCCATACAGGTAACACCACAGGTACAGGAAAGGGGGAGAGAAGGAAAGGAGGCAGGAGAGAAGGAAAGGAGGCAGAGAGAGAAGGAAAGGAGGCAGGAGCGAAGGAAAGGAGGAGAGAGAGAAGGAAAGGAGGCAGGAGAGAAGGAAAGGAGGAGAGAGAGAAGGAAAGGAGGCAGGAGAGAAGGAAAGGAGGCAGGAGAGAAGGAAAGGAGAAGAGAGAGAAGGAAAGGAGGCAGGAGCGAAGGAAAGGAGGCAGGAGAGAAGGAAAGGAGGCAGGAGCGAAGGAAAGGAGGAGAGAGAGAAGGAAAGGAGGCAGGAGCGAAGGAAAGGAGGAGAGAGAGAAGGAAAGGAGGCAGGAGCGAAGGAAAGGAGGCAGGGAGAAGATTTCATGGTTCCTGGTTGACTTATTGATTGATGTCCTTGATCCTGCAGCGTGTTCGGCCTGGTCTCGGTGGGGTCTGTGGACTGTGGCGCCCCCTGGAGGCTGCAGGTGAACTCTGAGCTCAGCTGGTTTCACTTCAGCAGTCCTCTGATGCTGCTGCTGCTCTACAACACGGTGGCCAGTCTGTGGAGGAACCAGGTGACGACATCATGATGACATCACACAATGACATCATACCGCGGCTGTGTCTCAAGATAGATGGATAGAACTTCATTGATTCCCGATGGGAAATTGCGATGTTGCGGCAGCAAAATTGACAGACCAGACATATTTACACAAACTATTGTATAATGTACAAAGTTTCCTTTTCAAAATGTGTTTACAACAGTGCGGCTGTCCTTTATTTTCACGGGTCCTTCAGTCTCGTCTCCGGGCCCAGAGGGGAGTTGTTGTGATGGTAGTGGGTAGGAAGGACTTCCTGTAACGGTGCTTGTAGGAGTCTCCAGCTGAATGCGCTCTGCTGCCCGACCAGCAGGTTGTGCAGCGGGTGTGAAGTGTTGTGGAAGATTCTTCTCTCCACAACCAAGTCCAGGGGCCCCGGAGCAGAGCCCAGCAGAGAACCAGCCGCCTTTATTAGCTTGTTCAGTCTCTTGCTTGTCACTGGCTCTGATGCTGCTACCCCAGCAGGTGGCTGCAAAGAAAACGCTTTCGACAACCGACTGATACTGAGACATATACAATATTCTGCTGCATACATTAAAGGACCTGAGCTTCCTCAAAGAGAGTCTGCTCTGGCCCAAGTCAGGGGGCGAAACTATGGGCTACTTTTGCAAAAGTCTACACACTAACCACAAAACCTTACACCACAAAAGAAAACATCACCCATCTCCAGCAAAACTGTTCTAAAACTTGTTTTTTCCAAGAATAAAGTTCACACAAACATCTCTGAATAAAAACCCTGTGTAGGCCAGAGCAGTCTGCAATGAGGTTTTTTCATGGAATTCAGTAAAACTCAAACACACATGTGGAAGTATGGATGTGTATTTACACAATCTGAGCTTATGCTGAAAGGGACGACGGCTTCATCAGGTACAGAGAGGCTCACTGATGATGTTGTGGAACATTGTGTTCCTGTTCTGGTCCTCTACTTCTGGCCCTGTAGTTTTGGTCCTGTAATTCTGGTCCTGTATTATTGTTGTTTTGGTCCTGTAGTTCTGGTCCTGTATGTCTGTAGTTCTGGTCCTGTATTCCTGTACTTCTGGTCCTGTAGTTCTGGTCCTTCATTCCTGTAGTTCTGGTCATGTAGTTCAGGTCCTGTATTCCTGTAGTTCTAGTCCTGTATTCCTGTAGTTCTGGTCCTGTATTCCTGTACTTCTGGTCATGTAGTTCTGGTCCTTCATTCCTTTAGTTCTGGTCATGTAGTTCAGGTCCTGTATTCCTGTAGTTTTAGTCCTGTAGTTCTAGTCCTTTATTCCTGTAGTTCTGGTTCTGTAGTTCTGGCACTTTAGTTCTGTAGTTTTGGTCCTATAGTTCTGTTCCTGTACTTATGGCCCTGTAGTTCTGTAGTTCTGGTCATGTAGTTCTGGCCCTGTAGTTTTGGTCCTGTAGTTGTGGTCCTGTATTCCTGTAGTTCTGGTTCTGTAGTTCTGGTCCTTTATTCCTGTAGTTCTGGTCATGTAGTTCTGGTTCTGTAGTTCTGGCACTTTAGTTCTGTAGTTTTGGTCCTATACTTCTGTTCCTGTACTTATGGCCCTCTAGTTCTGTAGTTTTGGTCCTGTAATTCTGGTCCTGTATTCCTGAAGTTTTGGTCCTGTATTCCTGTAGTTCTGGTCATGTAGTTCTGGTCCTCTACTTCTGGCCCTGTAGTTTTGGTCCTGTAATTCTGGTCCTGTATTATTGTTGTTTTGGTCCTGTAGTTCTGGTCCTGTATTCCTGTAGTTCTGGTCCTGTATTCCTGTACTTCTGGTCCTGTAGTTCTGGTCCTTCATTCCTTTAGTTCTGGTCATGTAGTTCAGGTCCTGTATTCCTGTAGTTTTAGTCCTGTAGTTCTAGTTCTGTAGTTCTGGCACTTTAGTTCTGTAGTTTTGGTCCTATAGTTCTGTTCCTATACTTATGGCCCTGCAGTTCTGTAGTTCTGGTCATGTAGTTCTGTTCCTATACTTATGGCCCTGCAGTTCTGTAGTTCTGGTCATGTAGTTCTGGCTCTGTAGTTTTGGTCCCGTAGTTGTGGTCCTGTATTCCTGTAGTTGTGGTCCTGTATTCCTGTAGTTGTGGTCCTGTATTCCTGTAGTTCTGGTTCTGTAGTTCTGGTCCTTTATTCCTGTAGTTCTGATCATGTAGTTCTGGTTCTGTAGTTCTGGCACTTTAGTTCTGTAGTTTTGGTCCTATAGTTCTGTTCCTGTACTTATGGCCCTCTAGTTCTGTAGTTTTGGTCCTGTAATTCTGGTCCTGTATTCCTGAAGTTTTGGTCCTGTATTCCTGTAGTTCTGGTCATGTAGTTCTGGTCCTGTATTCCTGTAGTTCTGGTCCGGGCCACTCAGAGGACTACATGTATACGTGTTCTCTGTTAAGTACAACATGGATCTGCGCCATCGTTGAGTGCGGCAGCTGAGCTAGCAGCTAGCCTCAGTTAGCATCACTAACATAATCTAATCCGTTCTTGTAACGGAAGTGTTTGCTCTTAAGGCTCCTCGGTTTGTAGACATTTGTATCGTTACCTGTTCGTGGAGCTGAATCTCAGGACTTCGGTAGGTTAGGAGAAGACATTTTCTGGCGTCTCCAATTGAGACATCATGTGATTGAGACACATGATGTCATCTGGTGATGATGTCACAGCATTACTTGCTGATGACACTGCATGATGTCATGAACAGAAAAGAAGGACACCGGAGGGTTTAGAAGGACATCAGGAGGGTTAGAAGGACACCGGAGGGTTTAGAAGGACATCAGGAGGGTTAGAAGGACATCAGGAGGGTTTAGAAGGACATCAGGAGGGTTAGAAGGACACCGGAGGGTTTAGAAGGACATCGTGAGGGTTAGAAGGACGCAAGGAGGGTTAGAGGGACACAAAGAGGGTTAGAAGGACGCAAGGATGGTTAGAAGGACACCAGGAGGGTTGGAGGGACACAAGGAGGGTTAGAAGGACGCAAGGAGGGTTAGAGGGACACAAAGAGGGTTAGAAGGACGCAAGGATGGTTAGAAGGACACCAGGAGGGTTGGAGGGACACAAGGAGGGTTAGAAGGACGCAAGGAGAGTTAGAAGGACGCAAGGAGGGTTAGA
>NW_025741994.1:0-1972 GCF_021292245.1 Micropterus dolomieu | reverse complement strand
GTGCGAGGACAACAACCTCACCTTTAATACTGACAAGACGAAGGAGGCAACAGTGGACATGAGGAAGGAGAGGAGACCTCGTCAGCTACTGTTCACTTGAGGTAGAGCGAGTTTTAAATATCTGGGCTTTCACATCAGCGAGAACCTCACTTGGACACTGAACGCCACACAGCTGGTTAAGAAGGCTCAACAGCGGCTGCACTTCCTGAGGAGACTGAGGAAGTTTGGTATGTCACCTAAGATCCTCAGCAGCTTCTACAGGCGCGCTGTTGAGAGGATCCTGACCAGCTGCATCACCTGCAGAAAGTGGTGACTCCACTACCCTCCCTGCAGAGCATCTCCCATCACAGAGTCCACAGGAGAGCTGCCCCCTATCAAGGATCCCACCCACCCCCAACACGAACTGTTCACACTTCTACCGTCGGGTCGGAGGTAAGTGTGAAATCATGACACTAACTTTTTTTAGTATTATTAATTAATAATGGTTTTAACTTGGGGGATACTGAATTAATTATTTTAATCATTACAAGACATTTTTACTTATTTACTTGTGTTACATATGACAATGACTATTTAATAATCTTGTTACATGTGTTGTTGTCATGTACAGAGACGATGACCAGCCTGGATCATCTACAACCGCAGTAACAACGACACGCAGGCCTGCACGGAGGAGGCGTGGGAAATCAAACCAGGTCAAGATCTCCACGAGCCCCGTCAGGACAGCCACACCACAGCTCTGAACCCTGGAAAACTGAAAGTGATCTTGATGCTGTCCCACAAGCCAGTAGGTTCAGCCCAGGTGAACACACATTCAACACGCTCACCAGTGGACTTTTTCCAGCTCCATTTCTCCAAGGATACAAAGAGGACACTCTGCAGAAACACCAACAAACAAGCAGCAAAAAACACAACAAAACAGGGAAGAAGTACAAACCAACGCTGCCCCCAAGTGGACAAAAAACAAACAAACCTCAGTGTGACGTGTGGAGAGTGACAAAGCTAGGAAGAAATAAATGCCTTTAGCTGCATCTGCTTTTGTTGGAAATAAATAAACAAATAAACACAACACTTTTGTTTTTGCCCCCATTCATCATGAGCTGAACTCAAAGATCAAAGACTTTCTCTCTACAGAAGGGCAATTTCTCTCAAATACTGTTCACAAATCTGTGAAAATCTGTGTTAGGGGCCGCCCAGCTATATTAAGGGCCGCCCAGGTATATTAGGGGCCGCCCAGGTATATTAAGGGCCGCCCAGGTATATTAAGGGCCGCCCAGGTATATTAAGGGCCGCCCAGGTATATTAGGGGCCGCCCAGGTATATTAAGGGCCGCCCAATTATATTAGGGGCCGCCCAGATATATTAGGGGCCGCCCAGTTATATTAGGGGCCGCCCAGTTATATTAGGGGCCGCCCAGGTATATTAAGGGCTGCCCAGGTATATTAGGGGCCGCCCAATTATATTAGGGGCCGCCCAGATATATTAGGGGCCGCCCAGGTATGTTAGGCCACACAATGTACCAATTTTTAGAGAAACATTTAGTTATCACGTTATGTTATCAAGTCTTAACTCGGTGGATATTTGAAAAGCATGTACCAGGTAATGTGACAGTAAACACATCAGAGGTCATTTGTTAGCTACCAAGTAGGTTTTGTTTTGAAAGGCTACGTCATCAACACGTCTCCTCGACATGCGGCGCAGCTGCTGCTGTGAACGGAGTCGCGGGAGGAAAAGTCCAGAAGACAAGTTCTGGACTTTTTCCGACAACTTTGTATAATATATCCTACTAGTGAAGGAGAAATTCACCGGAGCAGACAAACAGAGAGAGAGAGAGACGGAAAGAAGCAGGCTGTTTGCAGCAGAGGAACGTTAGGGCTGTGAGTGTGCAACCAAGTGTCTTTGGTCTGCTGAGTCCATCTTCTCTTCTATTTAAAAATTTAAGCACTTAATAAACACATCATTTACATTAAAA
>NW_025741993.1:3146-5338 GCF_021292245.1 Micropterus dolomieu | reverse complement strand
CTTGGTGAAGTTGGCTCGACGAAAAAGGCTTAAAATGGAACTTGGTCGTTCCTGAATTAGTCCAGTGTAACTTAACGGACTGATAACTTTAACAAACAAAAGAAATAAAGAAAATAAAACAAACTGAAGGCAGATCGATGTCGCGGCACTTCAGGTGTGTAGCTTCAGGCGAACAAAGGGCCTGTTTGTTTCGCTGGCCGAGTCTGGGCGTTGCCTGGCGAGGCACGCTGTGCGTGCCGAAGCGTCCAGAGGGCCGAGCAGAGTGGAAGAGCCAACAGCAAAGAGAAGAGAGCGAAGCGAGGTCGCGTGTCGCTCTTTTGTTGCCTGGGGCGTGGTTCCCCAGGGGGCGTCTCAGGTTTCCCATGGGACTGCCTTTCTAAACTTAATGTCTAAAAGAAATCTATTTGCACGTATTATAATCAAATATTTTCCACAATCGAATTCAATGGTTGAACGGTTGTACTGTTCTAGGCATTTGGTAACAGGAAACAATTGTCACATTATTGGTCAGGATATTTATACATTTAACGGCATTTCCGATGAGGGCATGTAATACTATTTCGTCCCCTTGGGGGAGCTCAGGTTACATGAGGACAGCTTGGATTAAATCAAAGATCGTCTCTCCTTAAGAACCGGGGAATTTGTTGATTCATCCTTAAATTCAAGCTGGCGATTAAGAGTATAGTAAAACATTCCTTTGTCATCATTTCTAAAGGGATTTTGTAGGAAAGTATTATGAACAAGCATTGATTACATCAGATGAAGGAGTGTCTTGCTGAAAATAAAAACTCTGCACAAGTAACTTTCTTTTCAGCACTAATAACAACAACAGATAGCAACAACAGTTAACATAACTACTCAAATAGAGGCAAACGTAATCAAGTAACTAAACATTTAATTAACTCAATTAAAATGCTTTGAGTCTTTGGAGACTGCAGTCCTTTTACATTGAAAGTTCAGCTGTCCTGGACCATGTCACACTTGGGTGAGACAAGGAGTATCCCTTTTTGATGTGGTAATAAACAAAGAATAAGGTCAGTTGCCACGGAAACGTGTGTGGGGGGGCCAGTTTTGATAGGCTGTTCAGGGAGATGCCAAAGGCTGGTTTGTGTCCCTTTGTCAGTTTAACAGTCAGGCCCCGCGTTATCAGCTTCGGAATCAAAAAGGTGCCAGTTTTATGGTCAGGATAGCACTTAGAGAAAGCAACTTTGACCCCTCCCCTTCTTCTCTGGGGAGGAGAAAGGAATTTAGAGTAGCTCCAAATTTACTCAATATAAAATGCACAAATCCACACCGTTGTTCACTACAACATAATGAGAATAGTTTACTCTTGCATCCTTTGCACTCTGATCACTGCACTATTTGTCAATATGCCTATATTGTTTTGTTCATAGTGTGTATATTAGTGTTGTCTATTCTGTAGTTTGTGTCTAATTTTATTTTATTATTATTTTATTATTGTGTTATGGTATTATTGTATAAGTAAGCACATCGTGAGCAATGTACAACCCCGAGTCAAATTCCTCGTATGTGTACACATACCTGGCAATAAAACTGATTCTGATTTTGAAAGCGTAAGTTTGAATGTGTCCTTTGGGGCAAGACAAACCGGTGAGTCAGTTTTAATTTGTTAAGTAGCTGTGATGTTTTATTATTCTCATTCAAAAATTATGTCAAGCCTGAAGCAGGTTGCAGTGTTACACTAAAGTGAATAGTACAAGGATCATTTTTGATTGAGTTCTGATTGTAGCGTGTGAGGACACTGCTCCTCAGTATTTGCATGGCTCATGCCTAATCAGTCTACTTATTTATTTGTTCGTTTATTCGGATCCCCATTAGCTGCTACTAATGTGGCAGCTACTCTTCCTGGGGTTCACATACAACAAACATTAAAAAAATACATAAAATACAACAAACGTAACATACAAATATAAGTTCTACCTGAATCTAAAAACGATACCTACAATGCTTATACAAAAGTAAAGCTACTGACAAAGGAAAAAGCATCAGCACACATACACACTATTATACAACAAACCATTCACCTAAGCTCATCAATGTTGGATTTATTATTCAAATGGTTTTTTAATAGCCTTTTAAAACCAGCCTTACTGGGTGCTTCAGCAATGAAAATTGGTAAGTTATTCCATATTTTGATGGCTCTATACATACAGATCTGCATCAGTCCTGGG
>NW_025741993.1:0-3081 GCF_021292245.1 Micropterus dolomieu | reverse complement strand
GGTGCGGGGAGGGTGGCGGAGTGATGGGGGAAGGGGATTATGGTAATTATCTTTACTCATTACCATTGACGGCAACATTGTATCATCAGCTTAAGCCACGAGAGACTGGCATGCACACTGTCCGTACTCAGCCTCACATCCGATGGACGGGCCAGTGTGGGTCTTGCAGTTTTATTTTGAGCTATTTGTAGCTTAACCTTTTTTGGCTGCACCTGACCAGACTGGTGAATGTCGTGGAAATTATATTTCTGGTGAGGGGTTGAGCAAATAATTCAGTAACAACCAACCGTTGTCTTTGAAGAATTTATTAACAAAAAGAGAATAAACAGTACAAAAAGTAAACATGTACTAAAACACATAGACAACCAGTCCAGAGACCTGCCACCTAGGGCGGCTTCGGGCATCTGACCCCGAGCAAAGGGATGCATAATCATTTACACAGTCTAGGTTTCTATGTTTTGGGGAACAGAGATCCTCTCTCAACCTTGAATGAACATTCCAGGAGAGGAGAAGAACAACGAGAGGAAAACACCAAAACAATCTCACAGCTCTGACCTAAACCCTAGTAAATGTGGACAGACTAACAAAAGGAGTATAGGAGAGGAAATGTTAAGGATAAAAACACAATACCTATATATCTATGTCATAACAAAATTAGTAATAACACTAGTAATAGTAATAATAATAATAGAACATACATAAAAGATTAAATGTAAGAGGACAGTAATCAAGGTGGTTTAAAACTAATGCTTGTGTCACCAGCACTATAGTGGCAGGGGTAAGAAAAGGGGAATATCTTCTAATACTTGATATTCCATTACCCATTTTCTTAACAATGTTGTCAATATGTTTCTCCCATCTTGTCAACTGTCCATCTAGTGTAACGCCAAGCAAATTTACCTCTTGAACCTGTTCATGTTTGAGGCTTTAAGTGACAGGCAGAGCTGATTATTGCCATTAGTCGCATGTCTAGACCTGAACAAGATACTTTTTGCTACATTTAAGTCTATTTTCACAAATCCATTCAGTACTAGTTGTGATTCCGATTTAAGTGTATTTCTTAATTTGTTTATACTAGTTGATGCAAAATGAATAGTTGGATCATCATTGAGTTTTGTAATATTTAGTCACATTCATTGTTTTTGTTGTCAAATGTGATACAAATGTAATGGACACACTACACTGTGGTATGTGTGGGTGGTTTGCTTGTCTTTTTTTCTTTTTTTTATCTTACACTGTATCACCACAGCAAGGTGTCACGGTGGTGCAGTGCCTAGCCTGTCCCAGACCTTTCTGTGTGGGCATGTTCTCCCCCGTGTCTGTGTGGGTTCTCTCTGGGTGCTCCGGCTGGGTGACTCTAAATTGCCCCTAGAGGTGTGAATGTGTGTGTGTCTGTATGTGATAAACTGGCTACTTTTCCAGGTTGTATCCCGCCTCACACCCGGTATCAGCTGGAATAGGCACCCCCGCAACCCTGCACAGGTAAGCTGTTATAGACGATGGATGGATGTAGCACCACAGCACTTGTTTTGTCTGGTGGAATTGTTCATAAAATATAGCAACAGTTAGTTTAAATTCTCCATTCTACTTACTTTTGATGACGACACTAACTGGTGCAGCCATGGGAGAAGTGTATTTCCGTGTAGACCATGTGACTTCATACACACAGCTGTAGTTGCCCTGGTGTTCGTACTCAGCAGCAGGGAAGTTAAAGGAGGCTGAGTGGTTGACTGCTGGCTTGGGGTCAGTGATGTTGGAGCCAGAGAAGATGAGGAAGAAAACACCAGTGGGATAGTGGGAGGAAGTGGAGCAGGTGAAGACAAAGCTGTCACCCCTGGTGACCTCTGAACCTCTGTTAGGAGACGTCAGGGAGATGCTGGGCGGCTGCAGTCTCACTGGGTAAAAAAACACACCACAGAAATGTTTGACCACACAACAAAAATCTTTAAATATTTTGTTGTTCAAATTTAACAGTATTTTTTAAAATTTCCCATCATGATGGTGTAAATGCTCTTTTTAAAGAATCTACAGTACCAGAAATGTATTTGCTGTAGCATTTTAAATTTCTGAATTTGATTGATTGTTGTAACGTTCAAAACAAACTGTGCACAGAGTGTGTGGGCATCTCCATGTGTAACAGGGTTAAAAATGCACTTTAATAATAATAATAATAATAATAATAATAATAATAATAATTCTTATTAGGGGTCCAAGCCCGAGTGGGCAGGGAACCCGTGAATGCAAGGCATCGTGGTTCCCAGTACCAGTGGAGCTGGGAACCCTATTGGAATCGTTTTATTATTCCGCAGCTAAAACTCATACTGCAGCCTAGACGGTAAGTGCTACAGACACTAAACTCATAGGGTAGGTCCAAACCACTGCAAGTACCTCAGGCGAAAAAATCTGCACACTTCTACCACTAGGGGGCACTATATACACATTTGCCCTTGGAACTTGGTGCCATTTGTATCACAGCAGGCGACCTGTGCCATGTAGTCAACGTAGCGCCACACAGATCTTAGCATCCATTTCCTAGTGTAAGTTCAGTTATTATGGAGCTTAATGGACCAGTCTGGTGTCTGTAGAGATGGTGTGCTTATTTTGTAGCACCCAGGTGTCATTTGCATGTGATTTAGTTTAAGATAAACACAGTCGCTGTCACGACTTCAGCCAGTTCATTCTGCCATTTACTAACTCTCCCTGACATTACAGATCCTGCCCCTCCATGCTGCCCTGCAGTAACCCCTTCTTGCTTCCCATCTTATTTCTAATCAGCCTTGCAGTGCATATACCGCCCCATCGCCAGTCATTCCCTGCTTTGCTCTGCTTTTCAGCCTTTGTTTCTGCCTCCCTGACTCTGGCTTTGTTTGTTTGTTTGTCCTGTTTGGAGCCCTTACAGTGGGGTCAGACTAGGTCGGAGGTCTGGTTGTTACACCTCCACAAAAATAGGACCTACTGGCTGTAATTATTATCAGAATCAGCCTAAAAAATCTTGTAGAATGTGATTGTAGAATGGAAAGAGTTGATTAAATATCCTGGTAACAATACAGAGGACATGACCTCAGTACGTATGAGCTTTTC
>NW_025741992.1:0-4151 GCF_021292245.1 Micropterus dolomieu | reverse complement strand
CAATGTGTTTCCTTTCTGCACCATTTCACAGCAGAAACACTAAAGGCAAGATATGCAGAGAAAACAGCAGCACATGTGATGCCCACTAGAGTGTGAGCCCATTTGTGTGAATGGAATTATTAGATTTGATGGTGTTTGATAATTTGAGATTATATCTGTATGTTTCCACTTTTGAAAAGGACTTTCTTTGCTGTTTATATGAGTAATGTGGTTTGGAAACCAAAATGTTAAATCTGCTGCAGCAGTTTGTGGACAGTAGGTGGCGCTGTGAGACTGTGGTTTACCCAGGGACTGTAATCAAGAGCGCATGCTCCACTGGTTTTCCTCCTAAATGAGGAGATTTAAGCAGCGACAGGCCACGTCTCCCTGTCTCATCATTCTTTCCTGTATTTCAGGACAAATCCAATAGTTTCTGGGTGCTGCAGGGAGGTACCTGTAACACACACATTTCCACTGTGGCTTTCATTGAATTTGCAGCCACAGTCTTTGTGTATTTAGCAGCTGGTTTCCTCAGACAGCAGCTCATTACATAGTCAGCTGCTGGGACGGCCTCCAGGTTTATTCTGCCAGTGAAGGAGAGCTCAGCAGCTTCAGTTCAGAGGAGGGATTTTATCATCATCAAGCTCAGAGAAGAAATGTTAAACAGCTGAACTCCACTTGAGGAAAAACTATTACCAATAAAATGGTAATAATACAGTCTTTAGTACTAATTATACTATCAATGCAACAGGAGTCATTAAATGAATTTAATGGCAGATGAAAAGCAGATGGAGTGACATAAGATGCGTCAAAGATGCACAAAACACACACAAGCACATGACTGAGGTAAATCCATACGAGTGCAGTTCCAACCTGCAGTGATTTTACAGCTCAGTGAACATCACGTTAAAATAAAGTTGAACAAACACAAATCACAGGACCTGTTAATCACAATATGACATGTTCACATTACAGTCATTTGTAGACACTTTTGTCCAAAGCAGTAATAATGTGGTTCATTATGTTCCTCAAGGACACTTGGACATGTGGACAGGAGCAGCTGAGCTGCAGCCTCTCATGTTAATGTGCTTTGTGATGCAAAATGCAAATAAAAAAAAGAGTCTTTTTTTTAGAATAAAGAGTCAGATTTTATTATATTTTAAGTTTTATATTATCTGTCATCACAGACTTTGTCGCTGTGGACTCTCAGAGACTCACTGTGAAGTTGTAGCCTCAGCTCTGAAGTCCAACCCCTCCCATCTGAGAGAGCTGGACCTGAGTGGAAACTACAATATGCAGGATTCAGGAGTGAAGCTGCTGTCTGCTGGACTGGAGAGTCCAAACTGTAGACTGGAGACTCTGAGGTCAGTTCATGTATTCTGCTCTTGTCCTGTGTATATCTTCCAAATGAAATCCATAATAGAAGTTTTAAATTTCCTTCAGTTCTCTTGTTTTCTGGGTTTCTCTGAGCACAAATCACAACAGCTCTTTTTAAAACTTTGTCAGTGTGAAGAGTTTGGCTCCAAATTTAGTCTGAACTCAAAGTGGATTCATGTTGATCCAGTTCTAAAGATGACTGAGGATGAAGCTCACAGTCAGTCAGCTGTGTGTTGATGGAGATGACAGTGGTGATGAGGAGAGTCTAAATCTGTGCTTTGAAATGAGCATCAGAAGTGCTGGGACAGGTGTTAAAGAGCTCTGCAAGGTTTTGGATTTACTTCAATTCATATTCATTTCATAAAGTCTTTTTATTTCATATCAGTCATTTTGGAATTTTATAGAAAAAATCTGTCTTAGTATTTTTCATAAAGTGACACGTGGTTGTTCTGAATTAGAAGAAACAGAAGAGAATGAAAATAACATGTACCAAGTACCAACATGTCTGATTTGATCATTATTCCAGACTGGAATTTAGTCTGTAGTCACAAAGACTTGTGTTTCTTAAAGAAACTTTAGAAAATGTCCACTGGCCTGAGATCAGCAGCATGTTATTGATCTGTGTTGACATGAATAGGTGTATGAATGTTGTGCTGACATTTGGATGATGTCTGTAGAAGGCTGACATTATGATGATCCACAATACACAATGACAAAGTCCCTCTACTCATTTTAGGGAAAAGCTCATTGATTAGGACATAGTAATGTTGAGCTCCACATTTAAAACCTGAACACATCTGACTGGATTAGAAATGGATTTTTATCTCCATCATTTATTCTTTATTCAGATTGAGGCGCTGCAGGTTGTCAGTGATCAGCTGTGCTTCTCTGGCCTCAGCTCTGAAGTCCAACCCCTCCCATCTGAGAGAGCTGGCCATGGGTCTCAACAACCTGCAGGATTCAGGAGTGAAGCTGCTGTGTGGTTTTCTGGAGAGTCCACACTGCAGACTGGAGACTCTGAGGTCAGTTCACTGACTCTCTGTTACTATTGTAGATCTGATATGTTTAATTAACAATTGAAGCTAATTTCTGTTCATACATAACTTCCATCCATAAAGTTGTAAATGTCCTTTTGTTCATATTTTTATGTTTCTTGTACTAAATTTAGTCTACTTGTTTAGTAGACTTGTGTTTCTTAAAGAAACTGTAGAAAATGTCCGCTGTTAGTCATTAAAGTAAATGAATATTTCTAAGTTTTGGTAAATGGTCACATCTGTATACAGAAGATCCTCTGAACTAACATTTGTTTTTAAATTGAAGTTTACTTGTTGAAGTAGAAATATTTCTTTGCTTTCTGTAAGTTTCAATGTGTTTTCACAAAGAATTTCTGATCACTGATATTGATCCTTCAGAACGAACACACACACACACACACACACACACACACACACACACACACACACATGTTCACATGAATAGGTGTATGAATGTTGTGCTGACATTATGATGATCCACTAGTGCTGGACGATTTCACCTAAAATCAAAATCACCATTAATTGAACAATTATTTAATTTTTTAATGTTGTTTTTTGTTGTCGGGTTTTTTTTGCCTTCATATTTCAGTGACAAGGTTTGTACAGTAAATTTGCTCAACTATTAAAGCTTGGGTTTAATTATTCACAGATTTCACAAATCCATTAGGCTATCTAAATATTAATTAATAGGGTAATATTGACGTGCACATTACAGGGAGTCGGCGCATTGCTGCTGCTGAATTATGAGCACTGCTACTAAAACTTCACTTCAATGCGGAACAAATGATTTTCCCCCGCACACTGTGTGAGCATGGTAAATCACGCTTTGATAGCTTCCTCTCTTCATCGAATGACAGTTAAGTGACAGGTGCTGTTATAGGAGCAGCAGAGTCACGTCTTAACTGCAGTGTGTGTGCATAGCGAGTGAGTGGACGAGCGAATGTGAGAAGAGATCGGCATAAAGTGATGCTGAAAGCGAGCGAGCAATAAGTTGTGAGTCTGCCAGTAAATGTACTGTGTAGGTTACAATGTGTCCTTCAATAAAAGTCTGTCTGTTGTTTCCACAACTGCTGGAAACTGAAAGCGATTAGCTCTAGCTAACATCTCCCTCTACTCATTTTAGGGAAAAGCTCATTGATTAGGACATAGTAATGTTGAGCTCCACATTTAAAACCTGAACACATCTGATTGGGTTAGTAATGGATTTTAATCTCCATCATTTATTCTTTATTCAGATTGTGGGGCTGCAGTTTGTCAGAGATCAGCTGTGCTTCTCTGGCCTCAGCTCTGAAGTCCAACCCCTCCCATCTGAGAGAGCTGGACCTGAGTAACAACTACAAGCTGCAGGATTCAGTAATGAAGCTGCTGTGTGGTTTTCTGGCGAGTCCACACTGCAGACTGGAGACTCTGAGGTCAGACACCAGTTTTTTCTTCTCTGCTGAGATTAATATGATGTGAAAGTTGTGGTGACACTAAAGTGTAGTCGTAAGGCTGATATTATACTGATCCACACTGAGTATCTTAATGCTAAAGTCTCTTTTCTTCTTCAGTGGTTTAGTCCATTGACAGTGGCAGAGCAATGTTGAGCTCCACATTTGAATGCTTAATACAACAAGACCTCTCTGGGAACCATCACCTTACCATGGCGGGGAGGTTTGCGTGCCCCTGTGAGCCTGGAGGTTGTGTTGTCAGGAGCCTAGTGCTCCTGGTAGGGTCTCCCAAGGCAAAGTGGTTCCAGGTGAGTGGTCAGACTGAGAATGG
>NW_025741991.1:0-2967 GCF_021292245.1 Micropterus dolomieu | reverse complement strand
TAATTGATGGACTGTATCAGCAGGAAACAGTTATCACAAGGTTGATGGTTTAACACAAACGTTAATGTATAAAATAGTTTCAGCCTCCATTTTTTGTGCATCTCCTGCTCATAAACATGTTTTTAGTTTCCAGAATCATTAATCAAATTTGAATCCTCCATGCACGCCAATGTTAGTCATAGAGTCCCATAAGGATCTGTGCTCGGACCAATCCTGTTCTCTTTATATCTGCTTCCTTTAGGCAATATTATCAGGAAACACTCCATAAACCTTTATCGTTATGCAGATGATACTCAGTTATATCTATCGATCAAGCCAGATGAAACTAATTAGTTAGCTACACACCAAATGTGCCTTCAGGATATTAAAACCTGCAATTTTCTAAGGTTAAACTCTAAACTAAAGTTATTGTTCTGGGACCCAAGCACCTCCGTGATGCATTATCTAAAGATATAGTTTGCCTTGATGGCATCGCCCTGGCCTCCAGCACCTCTGTGAGCAATCTCAGTGTTATTTTTGATCAGGACATGTCATTTAAGTCTCACATTAAGCAAATTTCAAGGACCGCATTTTTTCACCTATGTAATATTGCAAAAATCAGGAACATCCTGTCTCAAAATGATGCAGAAAAGCTAGTCCATGCATTTGTTACTTCTAGGCTGGATTACTGTAATTTCTTACTATCAGGCTGCTCGAAAAAGTCCATTTAGACTCTCCAGCTGATCCAGAATGCTGCAGCACGTGTTCTTACAACAACCAGGACATAAGATTTTATTTCCTCTGTTCTAGCTACATTTAAAATCATATGTGGAGAAATATTTCAGTTTAAAATCTTAAGTAAACGTAGAAATGCTACAGTGTACAGGTGCTGGTCATATAATTAGAATATCATCACAAAGTTGATTTATTTCAGTAATTCCGTTCAAAAAGTGAAACTTGTATAATTTATACATTCATTCCACTCAGACTGATATATTTCAAGTGTTCATTCCTTTTAATTTTGATGATTATAACTGACAACTAATGAAAATCCCAAAATCAGTATCTCAGACATTGGGGAATCCATGCGCTATCTTGGAAGAGGTGTGATGCGAATTCGCTACAATCGACGTCAAGGGGTTAAGTATGTGGTATAATAGAAACAATATGTAGTATGATATATCTGTGAGGTTTCTCAGTGATCTAGGTCATAGTTATCCAAGGTTGGTGCTCCTGGCTGTTGTAACGACAGTTATGGTCGTTAGAGTCACCCAAGGCCAAGTCTGAACGACCATCACCTGAGGCCAAGAGGTTACGTTTGTTCAGTTTCCTGGGAAGTGGCGAAAGGACAGCATTGTAGGTGGTGGCGTAGACCCCCTCCTCTGTTCAGCAACGGCTTCTCTACCCGGGTGTAAATGGTTTCCTTGAAACCTCTTTCAAACCATCCATCCTCTCTGTCTAAAACGTGCATCTGGTGGTCCTTAAACGCGTGTCCTCTGTCCTTCAGATGTAAGTAGACTGCAGAGTCTTGACCTGAGGAGTTGGCCTTTCTGTGTTGAGCCATGCGTTTGTGTAGTGGTTGTTTAGTCTCCCCAATATACAGGTCTGTGCATCCCTCACTGCATTGTACCGCATACACTAGATTACTTTTCTTGTGTTTGGGTGTGCGGTCTTTGGGGTGGACCAGGATCTGTCTTAGTCTGTTCTTGGGTTTAAAAAACACAGGGATGTTGTGTTTGTTGAAAATCCTCCTGAGTTTCTCTGTTACTCCAGACAAGTATGGAATCACATTGTTGTTGCGTTAGCTCTTCTTTCCTCCTGGATCTTCTGGCTGTTTTTACAAAAGTCCATTTAGGATTGAAAAGTAGGTATTGGTCTTTGTGTGGGTTTCTGTAAACCCTCATTTTCAGGCTCCTGTCCTCTTCAGTGTATACAGCACAGTCCAGGAAGGCCAAACTGCTGTCGTTGACATCTTGTGTGAACTTGATGTTACTGTCCACAGAGTTAATGTGTTCAGTGAAGGCTTGCACTTCCTGGGTTTTAATATGTGTGTGTCGTCCACATACCTGTACCAGTAGCTCGGTGCTGTTTATCTGAAGGAGTTCCGGATTTTGGTTACCTCCACTTTCCGTGTTGGCCACAATAGGTGATGCTGTTGAGCCCGTGGCACAGCCATGCTTCTGTCTGTAGAATCCTCTGTTGTACTGGAAATAGGTGGTGTTTAAACAGAGGTCGAGTAATTTACAGATGTCAGAGCTGATGCTAGTTCTGTTGTCCAGGGTGTTGTCTTGTAGCAGTCGTGTCCTTACAGTTTCTACTGCCTCCATTGTGGCCTGTGGTAGCCGTCCTCCGGGATTTCCTGAGCAGCCAGGAAACGGTGGCTGGGTGAGAAGGAGGAATAGTCGTAAGCATTCAAAGCCCACGGGCACCATCAACCTGTTCATGTTTCTAACAGATTTTCCCCACTCAGCGACACACCCGCTGAGAAACCAACTCTGATCATTGGCAGCTCCATTTTGAGGAACGTGAAGTTGGCGAAGCCAGCGGCCATAGTTAAGTGCATCCCTGGGGCCAGAGCGGGCGACATTGAGTCTTATTTGAAACTGTTGGCTAAGGATAAACGTAAATACAGTAAGATTGTTATTCACGTCGGCGGTAATGACTCCCGGTTACGCCAATCGGAGGTCACTAAGATTAATGTTGAGTCGGTGTGTACATATGCAAAAACAATGTCGGACACCGTAGTTTTCTCTGGACCCCTGCCAAATCTGACCAGTGATGACATGTATAGCCGCATGTCGTCATTCCGCCGCTGGTTGTCGAGGTGGTGTCCAGCAAACGATGTGGGCTTTATAGATCATTGGCAGACTTTCTGGGGAAGACCTGGTCTGAGACGGCATCCATCCCACTTGGGAAGGAGCAGCTCTCATTTCTAGAAATCTGGCCAAGTTTATTAGTGGACCAAATCCATGACAACCCAGAGTTGAG
>NW_025741990.1:0-6543 GCF_021292245.1 Micropterus dolomieu | reverse complement strand
CCTTTTTCCTAAAATCAACGATCAGCTCCTTAGTTTTGCTGACATTGAGCAGTAGGTTGTTCTCTGAGCACCACTCTGCAAGATTATCAATTTCTTTCATATGTGGAGTCTCATCATTGTGTGAAATCCATCCGATGATGGTGGTGTCGTCTGTTGGTTCTGAAAGCAAACTGGTGAGGGTCCAGGCAGGCTGGGATGTTGTTCTTTATGTACTGAAGAACTAGTTTCTCAAAGCCCTTCAACAGAATGGGGGTGAGTGCCACAGGGCGGTAGTCGTTCAGACTAGGCACTTCAGACTTATTAGGTACAGGAATGATGGTGGTTTTCTTGAAGCAGGTGGGAACACTCTCCTGAGACAGTGAGATGTTGAAAATGTCAGTAATAACATCAACTAGCTGGTTGGCAGAGGTTTTCAGTACACGGCCACAAATGTTATCATTGTAGTTTGTGATGGTTTTGATGGCCTGCTACATATCTTTGGTGATGTTGGTGTTGAGGTGTTTCTCCAGTCTCTGCTGACATTTCCGCTTCACCTCCTTGATGCACCTTTCATTATTTGAGTATGTTATATAAAACATGTTTGTGTATGTGGGTGTCTCTTTTAAATATTTTTTTAAATGCACATAGTGGGATGTTGGTCCCACTGTCTGTCACACTGTATCATATGGACTTAATAGAAAGTATGTAATGAATCATGAAATCATGTTTTTGTGAATCTGTAGTTTGTGCTTGGTGAGGTTAATGTCAGCTCTGTGTTCAGTGGTCTGTGTCAGAATCTTTTCCTCTTCAGCAGCTGCAGTCGGTTCCTGCAGTAACAGCTCAGTGTCTCTGTAGTCTGACTGAGGGAGGTTTTTGTACAACTGCACATCACTGTGTGAACACTCCACCACTGTGGTAACTCTGACAGTGATAAACTGCTGCATCTTCAGTCTGAACTCCACTGATGGTCAAAGTGAAGTCAGAGCTGCTTCCACTGCCACTAAACCGAGCTGGTGTTCCTGATTCACGTGTGTTCACACATTTAATAAGGAGCTTTGGAGGCTGTCCAGATTTCTGTTGATACCAGCTTAGACGCTCACAACCATCCGAGCTGTAAACAGCTTGGTTGATCTTACAGGTGAGAGTGACAGTGGATCCTGGAGTAGATGTCACTACTGGAGGCTGAGTCACAGTCACCTGACCTCTGCATCCTGCAGACAAAAACAAATCATTCATTTATCAGCAGAAAGAAATGAGAGAAAAGGTAACACATCATGTCTGAAATGTTGCTGAGTGAATGAACCTGTAAAACAGCAGCAGGCCAGCATAAAGATGAGGATGGTGATGAGAGTCATGGTGGTTGTGGTTTCTGCCGTGTTGACTGACAGATCTGAGTCCTGCAGTGTTGAACTCACAGGACTATAAACCTTCTCAGTTCACTGGAGGATCAGCTGACGATGCAAAGCCTCCTCTCTATGGAAATGATTTCTCCGCTCTCAACAGACTGAAGGCAACGTGGGACACAAAATCAGGAGGAATACTGCTTGGATTTACACCATCTATGATGTTAATGGAACAGAAGAAAATATTTATATTAGAAGTGCAGTTGAGGATTCCAACTTAAGATTGTGGTCATGTGGTTGGTATGATATGTCTGTTTGTCTTTAATTTACTGATAGGGTTCACTATAGATAAATAATACATCTCTGTTTGCTAACATTTGTATTGGAAATAATTATTTAAAAGTATCATGTTCATTTGACCATATCAAGAGATAAAAACTGAGAGAAAATACTTTGTTACAAAGGAGACGTAACCTCACCAAGGTGTAGAAACTTTTTTATTTTTCATTTATGCAATAATTTCAATCCATATCACTAAAAAAACGCTTTGTAAAGTCAATGAAGTATATATATATATATATATATATATATATATATATCTGTGTATTTAGAAAACACAGAGATTTTTTTCATTGTATAGATGCTTGTTCACAGTGCAGGAGGTTTTTGTACGGCCACTTAATGAGTTTGTATCACTGTGGTGGACTTTTGGTGGAGGAACCAAACTCACCGTTGACTGTAAGTACCAGATATTTTTATTTTATACAACATATTATATGACTATTTATATGATAAATATGACTATAATCTAATATTCACGTAGACTAATATTCACGTAGATCAAGTTCAGTGCTTATTTGTTGTTGATAATTTTGGTTATTTTCTTAAACCAAGCTGAGCTCACACTCTGAGACAAAACTTAATAACATTCATTGAATATAATTTAAAGAAACAAAAAATAACTAATTCATTGTATGTTTTCTATTGTTATTGAAAGATTTAATTGCTCTAAAATTGTTTAAAGTAACAGTCTGTCAAGTAAAACTTTTAATGTATAAATATAATGTCAGGTGAACATTTTATTATTTTGAACATTTTGAACATTCAAACTGTATTTTTGATTTAAGTGTAAGTGGATTCCTGTTAAACACAAACAGGATTTTATCAGTAAATGAAGCTTATCTTTGTTCATTCATTTTACATGTAGTGAAAAGGAAGTGAAAGAGACAGATGAGTTTTAACTGTATTCACATAGAGTGTTTCATCTCTGTCAGATTAAACAGAAGAAACTCCTCACAGGGATGAGTTATTCACTGTCACACATTATGAAACACATATATCATCATCACTTAGCCTTTTTAGTAGTTATTCTGTTTTATTTGATAAAATATGAGAAATTACCAGCATGTCTTTTTTCTCTATTAACAAGCCTTCACTCTCATTCCTTTGTCTTACTCCCCCCTCTCATTCCCCCCTCTCTCCTCCAGTGGGTGTGGTGCGGCCCACCCTGACTGTCCTCCCCCCCTCCACAGAGGAGCTGCAGCAGGGCAGTGCCACACTGGTGTGTCTGGCCAGCGGGGGCTTCCCCTCAGCATGGAGGCTGGGCTGGAAGGTGGGGGGCAGCAGCAGCTCCTCAGGGGTGTCACACAGCCTAGAGGTCATGGGGAGGGACGGCCACTACAGCTGGAGCAGCACCCTGAGCCTCCCTGCAGACCAGTGGAGGAAGGCGGGCTCAGTGAGCTGTGAGGCCAGTCTGAATGACCAGAGCCCTGTCACTCAAACTCTGGACCCTGACCGCTGCTCAGAGTAGAGCTTCAGCAACACTTCCTGTCTGGAAATGATGCTGCTTCTTTGATACAGATGGGTTGATGAAGCTACAGATCTCCTCTGTTCACATATGTCTGCAAGTTTCATAGCTCTCTACTCAGTGTTAGTGTGCATGTTGCTTTCTTATACTGATTTTCTGCATATTCTTCTTTGTGTCCTTAACTTTTCAAATTAAACTGAATAATATTTCACTCCAAGTGAAACTTTTCACTCATCAAAAATGTGGCATGAATATTAAACCATCATTAAATAAAGCTGTGTATTATAATTAGTAAGTGTCCTTGTATTTATTTTATAACACATTATCTAAGCATCATTCCTGATTTTAACAGTATACGTGATAGTACAAATCATTGTTTTTTATTTTTTTTACTTTGTGACATTTAAATTGTTGATATCTGTGGCTTTAGTCCAACAAGAATTTAAGTTTCCCAGCTCACTCAGAAAGAGACTTTATAAACAAACAAGAATATCCCTTTAAAACTGAAAATGGAAGAGCTAATGTGAGTTTGTTTCAGATATATTTAGATTAATTTTTGTTCTGTTTGATGTCTCGCGTTGTTTTCACTGGACCAGATAAACAGTCAAACTGAAGGAGGTTTTTGTACGGCTCTAAATCACTGTGTGAACACTCCACTACCATGGGCACCCAGTTGATGATTAATGTTTTTGCTAATAAAGCTTGCACTGAAAAATATCTTTATGAAGTGTTTGGTCTTTTATCTTCCAAAAAGCAGAAAGAATGAAGTGGTTTCATAACAGCGACTGATACTCTTCTCAGTGGAAAATATTAAGCTGATCATGTAAATATCAATGTCTTTTATTTTGGAATTGGTAATAAATGTAACATTATGTAGAAATGAAAAGTAAAGAATACACATTTTTATGAAGATAAATATGGACAAAACGTAATTTTTAATTAGGTAAAAATCACGGCTCAAATATGTGATCAGGCAACATTTGTCTGGAGCAGAGAGTAAATGTTTACAGAACATATCGTGGTCTCATTATGTTGATAGACAGATAGATAGTTTGCTTTCTTGTTTTATGAAAGTGGTATCGGTCAGCAAGAAAGCTAAGAAGAGCTATTGTTTAACTCTCCCTAAAATAATTATGATGAGATGTTGGTTATCGTAACAGTTTTACATTGTGACAAAAGAAACTTTTCATTCATCATAAATGTGGTATGAACATTAATGCATCCTTAAAAAACAGTGGAATATAATGAGTTATTGTTTTTGTGTTTCTTTTATATCATCTTAGCATTATTCCTGAGGATAAATATGTAGTGCAGGAGATCTTTGGATTTTTATTGCTTTGTGATGTTGAAATAGAAAATGCTCCATTTAGAGTATAAATATATTTTGCATTTTTAAAATTAATTGGAAATGTTTGTTTCTGTTAGGGCAGTTGTTATGTTAAATTGTTTTGTGCAGCTATCAGAGTCACTGTTAAACATTTTATTTGTATTAGTGTCTATAGTCCCACAAGAATTTTACTTTCCCAACTTACTCAGAAAGAGATTTACTGAACTGATAATATTATAATATTATAAGTTTAAAACTGTAATATGGAAGAGTGTGTGTGAGTTTGTTTCAGTTTTATTTAGATTCATTGTGCTTCTGCTTGATGACTCTTGAGTTGTGTTCACTGGAACAGTTATCCTCATCATAGTCTCTTCACCAACCCTCTGCACCTGCAGCAAGTTGTTTTCACTTCAGTCAAACTGAAGGAGGTTTTTGTACGGCTCTAAATCACTGTGTGAACGCTCTACCATGGGCACCCAGACAGTAGTAATCTCCAACATCTTCAGCCTGAACACCGCTGATGGTCAGAGTGTAGTCAGAACCAGATCTACTGCCACTGAATCGAGACGGAGTTCCAGAGAAGAGAGTTGATGCTCTGTATATAAGAAGTTTGGGAGCCTGTCCCGGTTTCTGAAGGTACCAACTGAGATCAGCACCAATATTTGAACTCCCTGTGGCGCTGAGGGTCACAGTCCCTCCAAGACTAACAGACTTGGATTTGTCACTCTGAGTCAAAAAATTGTTGGCAGAAGACTCTGAAATGAAAAATGAAATACAAACCTTGAGAATTAGCAGTGTAGATTACAATAAATTAGACATCAATGATTTGAGGCAAGAGCAAGGTAAGTGATATTTATGCCAAATATGAACTTTTGAGAATTTACCAATGTTGGCTAACTGTGAAAAATTTCTCACCCTGACTCAGAAAACCCAACACTACAAGCAGAGTTATTGGCAACATCATCCTGATGCAGTTTCCAGTGTGAGTGCATGAAAACAGTTCAGACTCTCTGTGACATGAGAACTTAAACTCTGAGAAGCAGTGACGCATAAAAGTCATGCAAAATACTTTTAAGAAGGCAAACACACATCTGTCCTTGTGAAACAGAAAGCAGAGGTGATTCATTCAGCCATTTATTCAAAGAACTACATTTAGAAAATGTTAACTTTGGGTTGCTTTATATTGTTTCTCTTCATTTTGAATATTCTTCTTTCACTTTTGTCTTCATGACTTCATCCACATGATTTTTGGCTCATTACCACATGAACGGCGTCCCCTGCTGGCAAACTGCATCAACGCTGGACTCACTAAGAATCAACACAACATTTGAGTCGATTTTGAATTACCTTATTTTCACAATCATTTTGTCCTCCTCATACTGGTGAAAACACACACAGAGTTTAGATCCTGCTCAGAGTTTTAAGTGACAAGCCAGCTGATTTTTTCCTTCACAATTCATAACAACATCATGACAAGTGTAAACTTTAAGAGACATATAATATACTGTCTGTGAATGTTCTCAGTCAGCCAGGTTACTGTTATTCAAGGAGGTTTAAAATCAAAGGAAACTGCACTAGGATGAAGAGAGGCAAAACGTCTTGGAGTAACTTAAACCTACCTAGTCCAGTTGTTTATGTAAAGTTAAAATTTGAGGTTTCTCTTTTTGGCATCTAGGATCTTAGACAGTCACACAAATGTGTCTCAGTTGCAGCTGCTGTTTTGTTGTAATTAACTGATGTTTTTGTTGAAAAAGGTGTAATATTTATATGTTGATTATCTGTTTAACAGCAACCCAACAAGAATGAGTGTGACTGAAATCAGAGAACAAGCCTGCTGTAAAGTGCTGGACAACAACATCTTAAAGAGTAATGTGAGTAGCTCGGCAGCTACCTCTAATAACTGTTAGAGGTCAGAAAACCGTTTTTCCATTATAAAACATAATGTTAAATGTTTTTCACAAATAAATATTCCACTAATTAATAACAAGATAAAGTGTGATGATCTTTTAGTGGAGAGTATTCAGATATTATATTAATGGAAAGCATCAACTAATACTGCACTACAGTAAGAGTAGATGATGGACATA
>NW_025741989.1:0-10210 GCF_021292245.1 Micropterus dolomieu | reverse complement strand
TTGCAGGGCTCTGGCAGTGCTCCTCCTGCTCCTCCTTGCACAAAGGCGGAGGTAGCGGTCCTGCTGCTGGGTTGTTGTCCTCCTACGGCCTCCTCCACGTCTCCTGATGTACTGGCCTGTCTCCTGGTAGCACCTCCATGCTCTGGACACTACGCTGACAGACACAGCAAACCTTCACAGCTCGCACTGATGTGCCATCCTGGATGAGCTGCACTACCTGAGCCACTTGTGTGGGTTGTAGACTCCGTCTCATGCTACCACTAGAGAAAGAAAGCACCGCCAGCATTCAAAAGAGACCAAAACATCAGCCAGGAAGCATAGGAACTGAGAAGTGGTCTGTGGTCACCACCTGCAGAACCACTCCTTTATTGGGGGTGTCTTGCTAATTGCCTATAATTTCCACCTGTTGTCTATTCTATTTGCACAACAGCATGTGAAATTGATTGTCAATCAGTGTTGCAAGTGGACAGTTTGATTTCACAGGAGTGTGATTGACTTGGAGTTACATTGTGTTGTTTAAGTGTTCCCTTTATTTTTTGAGTAGTGTAGTTTTTAGTGTATACCCTCTGCAGCATCTCCAGCTTCATGTGTCATTTCCACCTTGATGAAGACCAATTGAGATAAGAACTGTTGGCGATTTTAATCATTAATATGCTTGAAGATGAGTGTAACATTTCATGTCTGAGTCCACAATGACCACGACTACCAGCTGTGTAATTCACTTATCGACAATAGCAAATGCAGCTGTTAAGTCATTTAATTCTGTGGTTGACTCCATATGACATGTATACGATGTGCTTTCAATTTTGAAGACTTTGATGTGGGGCGAGGTGGGGGGTGAGTGGGTGAAAGAGATGTTACGTTGGTAATGTTGCAAATACTGGGTGGTTTAGGAAAAGTGATGTAAATGTTGACGCTGTTGCAGCAAACCTCAGCTGTTCATTTGTTTAATAATGTTTAAACAACAGAATTATTTGGAATTGTTTTTTATAACAACATGCTCGCTGATCATTTGCCTCTTAATTTCAAATGTTGCACCATTCTGTCTGGTATTTCAGTGCACTTTTACAGTCAACTTATAAAATTATCCTGGTATTTGAAAGGAGTCCAGAGTGGACAGTGGCCTTAAACTTCTTAAAACCATTCTTTTATGTTTTGATGGTTCATCAATACCTCAACAGCAAAGTACATAATACTCAACCTCTCAAATAAGACAGAAAATGTTGCAGTCAAAGGTTGGCTCCTCAGCTATGTACAAAGACTGGAAAAAGAAACATTTAACCAAAGTCAAAAATTGCTTAATTTAAAATTTTAAAAAATAGTCTACAAGATTGTAAAATGTGCAAAGGTCTGTATATTTTTCCTAAATGTCTGAAGTAAAAAGAGCAAAGGAGTCACATGCAATAATGTGCAATAGAGCTTTTTTGCATTACACTACATCAGCTGTTTTATGTATTAAGTATTAATATATGTAACCCACTGACAGTGTTAGCTTTTGAATTTCATATATCCATAAACTCCAACCACCCACACGAGACCTTACAGTCAAATAAATAATCTGTTTCAGAGTTGTGCTTTTGATTTCAGACTGTGATTGAGTAGCTTGAGTGGGAGCTTTGAATGGCACATAGATCTCCAGAGAGTTTTATCAGCATGCGTACTGCCCGCCTCTTTATGCTAATTCCTTGCAGTGGAAATATTTCCTAATAACTTCAATATTTCAGGCATTTCATTCACATTTGTTTGGGCTGTGTCCAGCAACAACAATTTTATTTTACATGCAGAAACATATTTAGTGGTGCTTTATTGTTTAAATCTGTAATCTTTTCCCCTGAAATTATAACTGTCTGTGCTTATCTGTCTATGGTTAGCCAAGTATTGTAATAGCACGGTAAGCAGTACCACTTGCAGACCACAAACCTGGATACACACAGTAAAGGGCCATGGGCAGTGTAAGTCAGACTGAGTTGCTGGCCTCTGTGTTTCTGATGATGGCATTTGTCTTAAATCATATTTGCAGTTTGCCTTGGTTTCTTGTCCAAAGAAGTTTGGCTAACTTAGAGTCTTGTTTGGATCCTATTTGATCATGTGGCTTGTTTTTTGAACCAACTGATTTTGAGAGTTGTGATAAACCAGAATAGTTTCATCTTATGTATATGTAGGCATTTGTAGGGACGTATGTATATGTATTATATACACGTCCAGTTTTATTTACGCTATCCTGTAAAGCAGTTTGAACTGCATTTGTATACAATGGTGATGCAGAACAAACTTTATCTTGAAAAAAGTATACTGACAGTTAGTTACTATACACCTGTTAGACTGCTCAAAACACCAACATCAACAGGGCTACAAAAAAGTAAATAAGTAAGTAAAGCCAATGTGCAACTGCTGTTGTCATACATGTGAACAAAGACACAAACAGACCTTGGATCACAGAAATACCATAGATTTCTGGCAGGTTCTGCAAACTCTGTTGGGAGAAATGGCTTGATTAAATCAGATTAAAATCAGATATAGAGTTGTAACACTCATATCCATGTGATATCCATGGTATAATACTACATGGCCAGAAATTATAGTAGCAATAACAAGTCAATTATTGTCATTATCTTGAGACTGTATTTGAAAATAACAAGGATGAAGTCAAAGTTAAACTTTTTCTGAAAAATAATTCAAAGAGTTATTAAATATTGTTTGATACAATAAAGGTCAATGAAAATTAACCAATGAGTATTTTTGTGGAAAATAATTTAATAATGTTTTCTTTATGTAGGTTGCCTAAAGATGGCCACCATCTGCATGTACAACTTTTTGTGGTAATTTTTAGGGATAATTTTAGAATGCAAATATTAACTTACTTTGTCAAACACATTAAGAAAACATTAAAGCAGTATTTGGACTTGTTATTTGTTAATAATTGTGTTATGAAATTGTCATTAGCTGCAAAACAAAGAAAGAAAATGAGAATCTTCCCTACAACCAAAGACTCTCAGTAATTTTCATCAGCCACTCAGACAGCAATAACAGTAATACCCAGAGAATGTAGATGAGTGCCAAGCCAAGCCATTTTCCCGGAATACCTCTCTCTCAGCTGCTCGCTGTGTGCAATCCTGATCAGTGGCAGGCATAATAAAACAACGCACACTGCTCTAGGAGCTAATTAGGCTGGTGCTGTTAATCTGGCTGCCTGTCTGTGTTGGATTGTCTTGTTTGCTTGGACTTGCGCTGTCTGCCCTTTGGCTTGGGTCTTGGCATTGATCTGAGTCGTAAAATGCAAAAAAATAAGAGGGAGCTCATTGCTCATCACAGTCCTACAGGGCTACAAGGAAAGTCCAAAATCCAATCTGAAAATGTAAAAACAAATATATCCACAGTCAAAATTGTCAGTATAATAAAATGACCAGATACCTTTCAGGATGGGATTTGGAGTTTTCTTTTGCCTATTTCAATTAGACTCAAGAGCTGCACTCAAGGAAATAAGATGCAAGTATCCTTGCAGTCTAGCGAAATCAGCAAGAGTTTGGTCTGAAATAAAATCCAAATGCATTCAGTGGGCATTCATTTCGACCACTGTGGAAGGTGGGAAAAGACTGAGGGCCCCGCAAAATGCATGGATGTTGGACGAAAAAATAACCTGGCTTAACTTTTGTTGCAAAGCCATGTAGTAACATCAACTAATGCACTGTGTTAGACAATCAAACGTATGCATGTATTCCTTGTAACATGCACTATCTTGTAACTTACAGTGTTTGTGTCAGACAAACATCAGCATGTTTCCTTCGTCTACAGTATGTGTGCATGTTGAAGCTAGCATTTAGCTCAAACCACCACTGTACCTAAAAAGTAGTAGGTAGCGTGGCTATCTACTCTGACTGTCACGTTGAGGTAGGGACTTTGACCCAAATGCAGAAAACCAGACAGAGCAGGTTAAAATTTTACACACCAGCTCTTCTGGGATTTCGCGGGCCTTTTTAGTGATTGTTTCTGCAGCTTTTCAAAAAATTTCAATGAAAGTTGCGATGTTCTTGGGCATTTTGTTGCGATGAAATTGTGGGTCTAAGAGAAAACTGCAAAGGTAGATGTCTTTTTTTTTTAACTTTAGAATTAAAGTTGAATAATAATTCATACTTTGAAAAAAAAATCTCAATGTTTAAACACAAGATTTTTTTATTCCTAAACTAAGTTCTTAAATCACACACACACACACACACACACACACACACACACACACACACACAGTGTTCAGTGTCATGCAACCAAGACAGTATGATACGCCTTTCTGTAATAAACTACATTAACTTTACCTCTAACCATGAGTATTTAAACCAGTTTACCTTGTTTCTTTCAGCACTTGCAATTGACCAGGATACATCAGCGTGTGTCACAGTGATTTGTCTTGTCTGACAAATCACTGTGACACTGGTCCTCCATGCGTTTCTGCCATTCTCAGTGTATGTTTTGTGGTGGCAAAGTGTTTGTCAATTGATGATTTTCTTTTATGTTCGATCACAATACTGCACCCTTTGCAAAACACTTTACTCCCGCTTTGGTAAAGAAGATCTGGATACTGTTGTTTGCAAATGTGAGACGTTGGTACCACACGTCTGCTGTAATTTGTAAACAAGGAAGTCACGTTGCTGACGTATGACAACATTTTGTGTGAAATGGAGATTATAGGTCAAATTTGCAGAAAAGTTGGGGTCATTGGACAAAAGTCGCACTGAATTCCCAGTGCTTTTTATTGAATTTGTGTTTATAGTTGCGATTGCGACATTGCAGAATCCTGGAGATACTGACTAACCATAATACAAATGGATACACAGGCTTACAATAAGGTAAAGACAGGCAAGGCTTGAACCATCTAAGCAGTCCAAAAACCAACCAAATACTAAAGAAATCCACAAATTCAGGCCACAGGTTATCCAGGACCATAGGGAAACACAGAGGATTGATTTATTTCAGTAATTCCATTCAAAAAGTGAAACTTGGATATTATATTCATTCATTACACACAGACTGATATATTTCAAATGTTTATTTCATTTAATTGTGATGATTAAAACTTACAACTAATGAAAATCCCAAATTCAGTATCTAAAAATGGATTTTTAGAAATGTTGTAGAAGTTGTATAAGTATGAACATGAAAAGTATGAGCATGTACAGCCCTCAATACTTAGTTGGGGCTCCTTTTGCCTGAATTACTGCAGCAATGCGGCGTGGCATGGAGTCGATCAGTCTGTGGCACTGCTCAGGTGTTATGAGAGCCCAGGTTGCTCTGATAGTGGCCTTCAGCTCTTCTGCATTGTTGGGTCTGGCGTATCGCATCTTTCTCTTCATAATACCCCATAGATTTTCTATAGGGTTAAGGTCAGGGGAGTTTGCTGGCCAATTAAGAACAGGGATACCATGGTCCTTAAACCAGGTACTGGTAGCTTTGACACTGTGTGCAGGTGCCAAGTCCTGTTGGAAAATGAAATCTGCATCTCCATAAAGTTGGTCAGCAGCAGGAAGCATGAAGTGCTCTAAAACTTCCTGGTAGACGGCTGCGTTGACCTTGGACCTCAGAAAACACAGTGGACCAACACCAGCACATGACATGGCACCCCAAACCATCACTGACTGTGGAAACTTTACACTGGACTTCAAGCAACGTGGATTCTGTGCCTCTCCTCTCTTCCTCCAGACCCTGGGACCTTGATTTCCAAAGGAAATGCAAAATTTACTTTCATCAGAGAACATAACTTTGGACCACTCAGCAGCAGTCCAGTCCTTTTTGTCTTTAGCCCAGGCGAGACGCTTCTGACGCTGTGGCTTGACATCAAAGAATGCGACAGCTGAAACCCATGTCTCGCATACGACTGTGCGTGGTGGTTCTTGAAGCACTGACTCCAGCTGCAGTCCACTCTTTGTGAATCTCCCCCACATTTTTGAATGGGTTTTGTTTCACAATCCTCTCCAGGGTGCGGTTATCCCTATTGCTTGTACACTTTTTCTACCACATCTTTTCCTTCCCTTCGCCTCTATTAATGTGCTTGGACACAGAGCTCTGTGAACAGCCAGCCTCTTTAGCAATGACCTTTTGTGTCTTGCCCTCCTTGTGCAAGGTGTCAATGGACAGCTGTCAAGTCAGCAGTCTTCCCCATGATTGTGTAGCCTACAGAACTAGACTGAGGGACCATTTAAAGGCCTTTACAGGTGTTTTGAGTAAATTAGCTGATTAGAGTGTGGCACCAGGTGTCTTCAATATTGAACCTTTTCACAATATTCTAATTTTCTGAGATGCTGATTTTGGGGTTTTCATTAGTTGTCAGTTATAATCATCAAAATTAAAAGGAATGAACACTTGAAATATATCAGTCTGTGTGGAATGAATGTATAAATTATACAAGTTTCACTTTTTGAATGGAATTACTGAAATAAATCAACTTTTTGATGATATTCTAATTATATGACCAGCACCTGTATAGTCACCATGCTACGTCAATTACATACATCAATTATGTAATTTATGCATTATAAAACCTGGAGATAAATAATTAGTGATTAACAGCTCACCCACCATAAGAGATAGTGGGTATTCAAGAGCTGTGATATTCATGTACATTGTCTTTGTATCAATACTTAGTGTATGACTGCATGTAATTATCTTAGAGCCCTGTCGCAGCCAATATTACCCAGCTACTGAAAAAACCTAACAATGGCCTTACAGCATTAGGTCACATTATGTCTGAGACAGCTGTTCAACCAAAGTGTCCAAAGAACTCAACTAGAATATAGCAAGTAAGCAGATCTTTACCCAAATGTTAATGTTTACTGAATTTCTCTTCTCTCTCAGGCTCTTCAGTATGGCTCCGAGGACAACAGCACAATCATCGTGGTGCCCTTTGGTGCTTGGGGAAAGCACCAGAGTTCGGACACAAGTTTCTCTTTCAGCAGAAGTTTTGTGTCCAGCGGTCGCTGGGCGTAGTCCGCAGGATGTTGGATGAAAAGGTTTGGTCTGTGGACCTAATTAATGTGTGCAATACAATCGAACAACAGTGCCCTTGCGGAAACATTATAAAGAGTGCAGCCTGCCCAAACAATAATACCTAAGGGTTACAATGTGTTATTTTAGAGTAGCATGATATTTATTACCCTCTGTGAAGAGAGTGGCAGTGAATTCATGACGTGCACTTAATTAATTAAATTCAATTAAAACATCCTCTTTGTACAAGGTTTTATCTACTAGTAAGCCAACGACCCTACAGGTGCTAGAAGCTGAGAAGTGTTTGAATGGCAGACAGGAAGTCACGGTGACATGCAAGTCGTAACTTAACAAATATGTAGCCCGCTCTGCAGAAGCTAAGATTTAAAGGCTAGTATTTCTCACTGTCTGCCATTCAGATATACATTTTTTTTTTTATCTTTAGCTGTTCAAAATGCCCAAATGTGCATTTTTTAAATGGTGGTTAACTTATCTTGGATGATTTTCATTTTCAAAAAACATATGCATCTGAATTTGACCCATTTTGAAACCATTTCTCAGTGTTAATGGACTAAATGCATAGAAGAAAGTGGGGAAAATACAAAATAATTGAACTGTATTCATTTGTCAATTGATTGAAACATTGTATGAGAATACAAAATCTACTAAAATTTACAAATAACATCACTACCACTGAAGCAAGTATCAGTAGCAAAATAAGTCTATGAGTAGGTCTCCTTTTCAAATTGTGCATCTAAATTAGACTACGGAATTATAAAAAATATCAGCTCTGAAAATGCTTTGGTCCTGATTTTCCCCGTAAATAACAAACAAACACATTATTTTGTGGGTTTTATTTGTACTTTAAATAGCTACTAAAGCACCAATAAAAAACGTTGATGCTGAATTGTACAATCTTGATGGTTTGGGAGAACTGAACTAAACCCTGAATGTTCTGTGAACTAGTATGAATGGAGATGATTAATGCTGTTTGCATGAGTGGCTGACATTTCTAAAAATACGGGGGATATTAAGATAAGATATTGAAGTTTCGAGCTTGTATACTGATGTGAAACCAGTCTTGTTAGGGCACCAAGAAGTGTCCAGGGAAAAGAAATGTCCATTTTATGTTTTGTATATAATTCTATTTATGTACATCTGGAAAACTGTTCTCTGTTACATTTACTCAAAACTTCTCTAAAGAGCATCTCTCATATCAGAATATTTCACACATGCAGGACCTTTGCCTAGGTGCTTGTATTGTGAAAAGCTACATCATTTTGATTGTAACTTGGTTACAATCAAAATAATATCAAAAAGTCCTTATTTACACTTCTTATGTGTCAGTCAGAAATAGAAAAGCACACTTAATGCAACACTAAATAATTGTTCAGCTAAGAGCCATGTATGACAATGTGAATGTTTGCTTAAATGCCCTCCATGACTGAAGAATACAATCAAACCATGTAGGGTAATTAAGTTGTATACATTGTCTTGGCTGACCTACTGTGAGTGGATACATTTCCAATGTAAGGCAGACTTGCACCATTAGATCGACTTTACAGGTTTTTGTTCACTGTTAATCTTTTGTTTTGTGGTTGTTAAAGCAAATCACAAATGCAGCACTTCATATTTATCAGCATTGTTCTGTCTGTGCAGCCATCAGTTTTTCCTTTTATAAAATGTTTTGTAAATACTGTTTTCCCCCCTTCATTCATATATTGAATGAAACTCTGATTATTATAATGACTTTGTCTTTATAATGAACTCCTCCTCCTCCTCTTCCTTTCAAGCCTCCTCATGTAAAGGTTATATATCAGTTTTATTTACTGTATTTTGTTTCACTGCTTTTCAAATATAATCACTGTAGCTGTGTACTCTTATCTGGGACCTAAATGTGACTGTTTCAACAACACTCTGTTCGTAATGTATTTTTGGTCTGAATGGCTTGTGAATTAAAAACCAAACATAAAAAAATTTTTGTTATTGTTATCAAATTATTTTTGAGGTAATTTGTGAAACGGCAATTTAAATATTTCATTGTTACAGTTCATAATGTAAATGTTTTATATTTTATGTAGAGTCAATACTACTTCAATTTCAGTCAATACAATTTGCCACTTGTACATTTAATCTGAGATTATAGAGAAATGTTTGATGACTCTATAGTTAGTAAATACATTTACTGATGAATGGAGTCTTACCCACACTGTTTTGTGTCTGACACCAATATCAATGTTTGAGAGTTAAACCATTTGATAACACCATAACTGCAGTCTTTTTTTAAATGAATCAGATGAAAGCAGAAAACATCCAGCTCCCTGTGTTTTCCAGAATTCTGACCCCGTATTGATAGTTTCAGCTATTCAGAGAACATACAAACATTCAAAGAGGGTCCTGCATCTGTAACATGAGGCCAAAGGAGTCCTTCTTCAACCTTGAATATGACACCAGAAGAGTTCACCCCAAAGGTAGTTGTGATAATCTGAAAATAAATATACAGTGAGGAAAATAAGTATTTGAACACCCTGCTATTTTGCAAGTTCTCCCACTTAAAAATCATGGAGGGGTCTGAAATTGTCATCGTAGGTGCATGTCCACTGTGAGAGACAATCTAAAAAAAAATAAATTAATCCAGAAATCACAATGTATGATTTTAGAACTATTTATTTGTATGATACAGCTGCAAATAAGTATTTGAACACCTGAGAAAATCAATGTTAATATTTGGTACAGTAGCCTTTGTTTGCAATTACAGAGGTCAAACGTTTCCTGTAGTTTTTCACCAGGTTTGCACACACTGCAGGAGGGATTTTGGCCCACTCCTCCACACAGATCTTCTCTAGATCAGTCAGGTTTCTGGGCTGTCGCTGAGAAACACAGAGTTTGAGCTCCCTCCAAAGATTCTCTATTGGGTTTAGGTCTGGAGACTGGCTAGGCCACGCCAGAACCTTGATATGCTTCTTACAGAGCCACTCCTTGGTTATCCTGGCTGTGTGCGTCGGGTCATTGTCATGTTGGAAGACCCAGCCTCGACCCATCTTCAATGCTCTAACTGAGGGAAGGAGGTTGTTCCCCAAAATCTCGCAATACATGGCCCAGTGCAGTCGCCCTGTCCCATGTGCAGAAAAACACCCCCAAAGCATGATGCTACCACCCCCATGCTTCACAGTAGGGATGGTGTTCTTGGGATGGTACTCATCATTCTTCTTCCTCCAAACACGGTTAGTGGAATTATGAC